>NW_007727141.1:71789-87281 GCF_000696425.1 Galeopterus variegatus | reverse complement strand
TTTATCCCCCTGCCCCCCAGCTGGCCACTACAGGGATATGAACCCCTGACCCTGGGGTTATAAGGCTGCTTTCTAAACAACTGAGCTAACCATCGAGCCACCATGACTAAAATTCTTTAGTGAGGAATAAAGCTATGCCCCACCATAGCATAGCTTCCCATACATACCTCTTCCTACTTGCCCAGAATGAATCCTACAATTAATTTTCCTGTAATAATTTTCTAACCTGGGGTCATATGTATAGGCTATTGCCAAATTATCAAGGAAATTTCTCAAAAAGTGATATAATATATTCCTAATTTGGGGATAGTTAAGAAATGTCTAGTTTGTACTTAAATATGATTTCTGGAATTTCTGACTTGCGTCTTGCTGAGATGAGTTGGGAAAAAGTTAACTTTAATGTAATCTAAGGAAAGGTGTAGGCACATGGAATCAGACCCATGATGGAACCGTAACACTCTTGCATTAGTACATTTCTGGTTTAGGTTATTTGTAATAAAATGAAATTTATTGCTTACCATTTTGGAGGCTGGAAAGTCCTAAGTCCAGGGAACACATCTGGTGAAGGCCTTGGTGGTGACAGTGACCCAGGAGTCTCACGTGGCAGAAATGGCAGAGCAAAAAGTCCTCTTAAAGCCATCAGAACCATGCCCATGACCACCATTAATCTATCAACTTATTACTCAGTGAATGGATCAATCCATTCACTAGGTATGTTCCTTACAATCCAATCACCTCTTCAAGGCCCCACCTTTCAATTACCTTAATAGGATTTCCTACCCTCCCAACAATCACAGTGGGGATCAAGCTTCTAATACACAAAACTCATTGGACACAATTCAATCCTTATCAACTCATTCAAGTCACTGCCTCTAACACAAGGCGATGTACTGCTGTGTGTGCACAGCTAAGAGTAACAAATGTATTGATCATATGTTCTGAGGGGAAAAAACTATCTGAACAGAGAGTATTCTGTGGCCATTGACTACCTAACTCCCTTTCAAATTAAATAGTTTTCCCTTGTGGAGTCCCAAAAGGATGTCAGTACTCAAAAGAAAATTTCCATGCAGTAAAAGAAAAGTTCTGCTGTACTAAGAACCTGTGACTCAGAGGCAGAAAGACCATGAATAGAAACAGTCTCTTTATCAGCAATGTTCTAGGGAGAAGCCCCAGAAGACTGCCTCCATCCCAACATCCTGAGACCACGGATTGTGTTCTAGAACCACAGTGCTGTGCAGGCTTGCAGCCTGAAGGGGATACAGTGTTTGCCACTCTGAGAAACAGTCTCTTTATCAGCAATGTTCTAGGGAGAAGCCCCAGAAGACTGCCTCCATCCCAATATCCTGAGACCGCAGGTTGTGTTCTGGAACCACAGTGCTGTGCAGGCTTGCAGCCTGAAGGGGATACAGTGTTTGCCACTCTGACTCTGCCCTCGTGAAGGAGGCTATGGCTGGTGGTTCTATCTAAAAACATGGTTAGTAGTAATTAAAACTTCCCTTTAAGTGCACATGAAAGTCCAATTGTTCGTATATATAAATATGTATATAAATATATATATAAATATAAATATATAATTGTGTGTATATAAATATATATAAAATATGTAAATGTCTATATATATAATTGTGTGTGTATATATAATTATATATGTGTGTACATGTGTATAAAATTCACATTTAAATATATTAAAATGGGAAATTTGTTGCCCCCTTCTTTTGCATCCACTCCCTTTCTGCTTCCTTGTCTTTCTCCCCTTAGTAAATGACAACACTATTCACAAATTTGCTAAGTTCAGAAACGTAGCACTCCTTTCTTTCAAAATAAACCTTTTATCTGAGCATAATTCTAGAATTACAGAAAAACTGCAAAGATAGTACAGAGAGTTACCATATGATCATCGCCTCGTTTCCTCAGCTGTTAAGATATTGCAATTGTAATGATACACTTGACACAACTAATAAACAAATATTGAAACATTATTATTAACTGAAGTTCATACTTTATTCAGATTTTCTTAGTTTTTACCCAAAGTCCTTTTTCTGTTTGGGATCCCATCCAGATACCACAATAAAAGTAGTCATCATGTCTCTCTCCTTTGGCTCCTGATCGCTGTGACAATTTCTAAGACTTTTTTTGTTTTTGATGACACTAACAGATTTGATGTGTATTAGCTAAATATTTTGTAGAATGTCCTTCAAATTTGGTTTCTATGATTTTTTTCATAAGTTAGACTGGGGTTGTGAGGTTTTTGAGAGGAGGACTACAGAAGATCAAGGGCACATGCTATCAACATGACTTATCCATTTATGATAAGTTTGATCACCTGAATGAGGTAGTGTTTGCTATGACTCATATATGATTCTTCTGTTCCTCCCTCATCACGCCCCTTGTCCTGGCCTTCAGTTCATGATCTGGAAATTCTCACCTCCATAGTCCCATATTGAGCTGCTGTCTGCATCCATCAGGTTTTAGCCACACTTGTTTCCTTTAAGTTTCTTGGACATAATATTGCCCTTTCTGCTTTAAGGCTTCTGCTTAGAGTATATGTCATATACTGTTCCTTTCATAAAAAACATTCCATCTTGCCACCATGCTTACTAAGGTGAGCATCTTTTTATTATTCAGTCTGATTATCTGCCACAGCTTGGGAAGCCTGTCTCTGTGAATCCAGTCTAAGATAGTGACCTTAGTTTGAGTTATATTAGCAATTTGTGTGTCTCCATCCTAGAAATTAATGCAATCATTTATCTAACTTTTACTTTATGTTTTTCTATATCTCACTAGAAGGCAGAGACAATAGCTATCGAATTTACCACTTGGGCCTAAAATGGTATCTGGTGCATAGAAGTTATTAACATTTGCGAACGAATGAATTAATCATAGTGTCTTAGATAAGAAACAAACTTGAATTTGGAAGTGAAGGACATGTGATAAGGGCCTAAATACCAAGATATAGAAATGTTGCATATATTGAAAAAGGTATAAGGATAATAAGGAAGAAAAAATAGTAAGATATTCTTATTAAAGTCGTTTTACAGTGAGGTTAGATTAAGGGTGCGTGTCCCTTCTCTCCTCTGTCTTATGAAGCAGATAATGGTCTCTCCTTCTTGCTCTTCTCCATTCTTAAAGGTGCCACTCCACTAAACTGCTTGAAATTGCCATCAGCCTTCTGGGAATAGTCCTCTCCTCTACTCAACACTCCCTTACTATCTGATCTCTGTCTTTCCCAACTCTGCCTACAGAGACACCCACACTTTCTCCAATCCAGTGGTCTTTGTAGGAGTGCTTCCTTTTAGATTGGGAAAGGGGGTCTTTCCTTTGGGAAGTCCTGCAAAGACTTATCTGAGAAGGCAGAAAGCAAATGTCATCCTTCCATTAGACCCCAACACATCTGGAAGGACCCATTGGAATAGGCAATGGAATAGCCTGAATTAAAATAATCTTACCATTAGTTGATCATAATGGAGTCGAGATAATCACCATTTGGGCCATGGCGTCAGCCTCTGGTAGTTACTAAATCTAATTTCTCTCTTACTGGGTTGCTCTCTGATATGGTTTTGACTTCATCAAAGGGTTGTGCTTCACAGTCAAGATCACTGAGACCCCTGAAGGTCATAGTTTCTGGCTTCAATCTTGAAGCCAGGTTGGTGGATCTCTGCTGTCCTGTAGTCTTCCATAGGAAGAGGTGAGGCATTTCAAGGATGCTTCTTATCTGACGTTATAACCCTCTCAGCTTAGTTTCCAACTGTTATTATGCCAATTAGGCCACATGAGGGAAATGGGCTGGGCTGAGGGGCTGTATATACATGGAAGCTTTTCTCTTCCAGAAAAGAAAGAAGGTGATAGATAGGGAGGAAAGGAATTCATAAATGATTATGATTGATTACTGAATATGAAACATTCATTTCCACAAACACTCCTCATATTTTATTCTATCCACCTTTTCCTTCTACATATTCCATTTTTCTTTTTATTTCTGCTTATATGCTTCCCCTTATCTTGGCTTTGGATCAACACATTATACCTTTTCTCTCACCCTAAAACCATAGTCTTATTCACCAAAAGCCTTTCTGGCTCTTTTTGGTTCTATCATTACCAGACTATCCTCAGCATGGAGGTGACATCCCTTCATATGAATCATTATATAAAGTCATAGGAGATTAGGAAGTATTTTAGAATAATAAAAACAGAAGCATCTCATCTCAAAATATTATTTCTGACTACCTTATGTATAAAATGATAAATCAGCACTATCATAATAGGTATAGAAAATGTGGCATATGAACAATAACAATCCCAAATGATATATAGAAAATGTAATATTGGTTATCTCTCAGAGGAAAACATAGTAAACTTTCATTTTACATATTTTTATTTTTATAATATGTATGTATTTATTTTTGATCAGAAAGAAAACATAGTAAACTTTCATTTTACATATTTTTATTTTTATAATATGTATGTATTTATTTTTAATCAGAAAGATAATGTTTCTAATATTTTTAAAATTATAAACAATATGCGCACTATTATATTCCATAATTTCTAACACTTACCTGTGGCCATCCATCGATCCTTAAGAATTCTTCAGAAAGGACAGTATTTCTTTAATAGGCCCTGTTGTCATTGTTGTCAGGCAGGGATATAACAAAATTAACAACCTGAAGGCTATCATTGAATGAGCTTTACATTTGCCATTTAGCTTGCTTAATAGGTTTTTTGTTTGTTTGTTTTTTACCCCAAGTCAGCATTCGATAACTCACCATGCTTTGGAGTACCTGTGCATCCCTTTGCATGCTGGAATGGGAAAAATTTTCTAGGATCAGCAAAAGAAATTGGGGCAGAATATTTTATCTGTATGGATTCAAATATTCCTTAAAATATAATATATTTTTACAATGCTTCATAGTTATACAAAATATTTTCATAATACTAGTCTTTATTTGATCTTCACAACTGGCCTGTGCATGGAAATACAAATCTGGTTGTTTAAAATAGGTCTCATTTCCAGTTTGATGAAATTTATGTGTGTATCCTATAATGCATAATCTTGAGTGTGTATAATGAGACTCTAAGTCCTGACAACTTTGCAGTACTCTCTTAAAATAAAATATAATTTGAAGTCTTCCAGTTTTAGCAATTCAGTCCACAAATTTTTTTTCTTGATGTATGCTTGGAGCTCTAGCCTTTCCCTCTCATTCCATTCTACCTTTCAACAGTCCAGGAGTTATATTTAATATACAGAATTGACATGCAGATTTTATGAACATTTTTTGATATTTCTATGCTTCGGAACATTCTGTTTTTATCTATGACTCAGTTTACAATTCTTAGCATGGATTCTCTAAAATTAAATTTAATGACTCAATTAGCAAAAAATTGGAGTTTTAGCTATAGTTTGCCCATTTCTCTTCTCTGTTCCTTGATTGCAATAGCAAGAGTCACCCTATTTAAACTTTCCTGATACTGCATCCTCCTCATCCTACCCTTCATCCCTAAAGTAATATTCCCTTGGCAAATCACTTTTTTCCTTAGTGCAGTTAGCATCACAGAAAACATGAATCTGATTCCAGTAAGTTTAGGAATATAAAGCTCAAATTCTGGGCATGCAAATCTTGAAGCTGCAGACCATCAGTGAGATTAATATTCCCTTGGCAAATCACTTTTTTCCTTAGTGCAGTTAGCATCACAGAAAACATGAATCCGATTCCAGTAAGTTTAGGAATATAAAGCTCAAATTCTGGGCATGAAAATCTTGAAGCTGCAGACCATCAGTGAGATCCATTAATCTGATACCTCTGTCAGGGATCTGGGGAAGTGCATGATGTGTACCAGATTGGAGGGACTTCCTGAACACAAGGTTTCTGTTACATATTCCATGCTTTTTTTAGTCAGGTCTTTACTAGTGTAGCAAAGACTGATTTTTTCCTACTTCTTTGCAGATAATGCTAGAAGGAAATGAAAACATTTGAACAATGAGAAAATTGCCTTTAAATCTTTCTATAAGAAAAAAACAACAATACTTGTTTGGAGAGAGCATTACATGCATCTGGGCTTCAGTCTCTTCATCTGAAACTGTGAGGACTGAAGGAGATAACCTCTGAAAGATCTGTGAGATGATATTCATGACAGGCATTTCAAAAGTCAGTCACAGTTTTCTATTTCAAAGAAAAGCCCCGTCCCACAATTCTCTGAGAGATGGAAGACGATTTCTCGGTGACTACAAGAGGTTAGAGTAAATGTTGTTTTCCTGAATTTCCACGGGTCTAGGAAAGCAATATAATAAAATCTTGCATTGTATCTAGGAGCAACATTATTTTCCTCACTCTGAGAAGATATTTGTCTAGGTGGAATGTGTCATTTTACACACTGGATGATCATTGTCTAAACTTTAAGTTCATTCAACCCAGAGAGAAATAAAGCCCCAGATCTTTCAGATGCAGTAATTTTACCTTGTATGTATGATGAGTGTGTGTACGTCTGTGTATGTGTGTTCACACGTGTGCTCAAATTTGTGTATTCAGAGTGGTTCCAGCTAAAAATGAAAGTACACGGGGACATCTTGAGGGTGATGAAATCTCAGATGACGCTGAAGAATCATGAGAGGGGAGCATGTGATGTCTTTGCTAAATTATAGTAGCTGAGGATGACTAGACTGAGGAAGGGTGGGGGAGGAGTGGTAGAGATGTGGCTGCTGAGGATGGCAATGACTGATGATCAAGAGCCTTGAATAGCACCTTAACAATGTTGAGTTTAGGGAACTGGAATATCATAAAAGGTCAGTCAAGAGAGAGATGACTGAGTTGTGTTTATGAAAAATGATTCTGGTTGGGGAATGCAGAATGATTTGGCAAGATGAGCAGCTGAGGTAAGACAGGGTAAGGGCTTCCAAACTAAATTAATATCAATGCAGGTGGCAAGAAGGGATGGATTAGAGAGATATTAAGGAACAGAATATATTGGCTTCAGTGATTGGGTATGTTTGGTGGTGGTGGTAGAATGGCCAAAAAAAAAGAGGCCTGGAAAAAAAAAGGAGGTTTCTAGGGTAGTCAACTGGGCATATGAAGATGGTGCAGTCCCATAAGAAAGATAATTAATTAAATTGTGAACATCTCCATTCGAGAAAACAATACCCATCTAAGAGGGGAGTTAGGATAAGCTATTACATTATGCAAGTCTTGGTACAGAGTTCTGGACTGAAGATATGCATTTAGTATTTACTAGTATATTAAAGAAAAACTGCTATTGCATATGTATGTTTATATATAAACAGTTTCTTTTCAACTCATACTTGTTCTCAACTCAACAGCTCTCATGCTGTATCCCATTAGGAAGTAAAGTTGCCAAGTAATGACAAATAAAAGCAGATTTGGAATAAATGAGGTCCTAACCTGGAAAACATTCTTGGGTTATTTTTCTTAATTGAAAACAGTTTACCTTTTATTCATTTCCCTGCTTTTTTGTTTTCAGTCTTTGCCTTTTGAATACCATAGGTGTAATTCAGAGTATAATTAAAGAGAAGTGAATTGCACCATTATTAGAGCCATTTTTAGCAAGCATTAATAACAGTCATAAGAAGTAAAAACAGACATGGCTATTGTGGCATTTCGTAGCGGAGAGTTTACATTTGTATAGCTGCATGTCTTCAGTTTTACTTTTGTATAAACCTAACATGCCTCTTTCAGCGTAATTTTTTTAGCAGTTTATTTTTTTAGTTAAGAACACTGGACAAAGGAAAATAGAATTTTATATGTCATCTCTTCTTTTAATTGAAACGTATTAATTATATATATTTGTGGGGTACAGAGTAAACTATCAGTATTTGCATATAATATGTGGTGATCAAATCAGGATAATTAGCATATTCATCATTACAAAACATAATTATTCTTTGTGTCCTTTAACCAATTTCTTAAAGCAACATCCACTCTAATTTTGATGTCCATTTTTGTAGTGGAATCACAAAGGCTGGCCTATACTGAGGTACACATTTCTTTCTTCAGTACTTCAGGATTGCTACTGATGTTAGCAATGGCCACATTATAATGGCAATAAGTTTAACCAATTTCTTAAAGCAACATCCACTCTAATTTTGATGTCCATTTTTGTAGTGGAATCGCAAAGGCTGGCCTATACTGAGTTACACATTTCTTTCTTCAGTACTTCAGGGTTGCTACTGATGTTAGCAATGGCCACATTATAATGGCAATAAGTAAATTTCAAATAATCATATTTCAGGTTAGTAGATACTTTAACTGAAGGATTGAAAGTGAATTTAACAGAAAAACAGAGGGTTCAATTAAAATTCACATTGAAGATTTTGAAACATTTTTCTTAAGGTTTACAGTCCATACAAATGATTTTTGGAATGCTTATCTAATAATCTCATGTTAGCATCACGTGCTTCTAGAATTAAAAATGAAAATTTACAGTTTCTTAAATGCTGCCTTAATTTGATCACGTTATCTCCAAAGACAGATACTAAATACAAGTAGTAAAAAAGATTGTTTAGGCCACATCAATAACCAGTTTTTTTGTACACTGATTTGATCATTCTTGTAGTTAATTATTTCACATTGTTAAGTCTCTAAGATTGTAGATGGAAAATTCAGTTGTGTGTGCATGTGTGTGTGTATGTGTGTGTGTATGTGTGTGTGTGTGATTAATTAATAGATTACATGGAGGTCCTTCTGTGACCCTGTTAGAAAGAGAATGAGACTAACCATTCCAGTCACTAATTGACTTTCAAGATTAGAGAAAGGAGTAGCTGACCAGAAAGCATGAGCTATATGAGACAATAGGAAGTAGGATAAAGGATTTACTCAATGTGTATTGAATGAAGTATGTCCTGACAGCAGACAGATGATTCTATGATAGCTAAAATGAACACTATTTTTTTAATGTGTTAAAGAAACTTAACACTATCAAGGTAAACATGATAGTGAGAAATTTCAAAGAGCTTAAAATCTGGTTGCTGACATAAAAACATACATAAAATAATTACAGAAGAATAGAAAATACTAAAAAAATTAATAAACTATTAATATATGTATGGAGCAAATTTTTAGTGCTACAAGTTGACTTAGCTGATTTACGGTTTATGGTGAGTTTGTGATACAACACTTCCAAATCGTGCAGTTATCATTATTCTCAGGAAACCTACTCCTAAGGAATATTATGTAATTCTGAATTTTCTTAATTATGTTCCCAGCGATCTCTCATAGTTTACAATCTGTGTAATTTTAATATTAAGCTAGTAGACAAGTTCACTATTCTCAAAAGACAAACAATTTCATTGGGGAGCATCTTATGTATATGTAGCTGAAAAAGCTGATTCTGTATTGAAATTTCGTCAATTGGCAAACTGAAAATGACCCTAAAATTGGGCACTGTAAGGGATCTTCCCACCAGAGCATCAACAAAGAGTGAATGCTCATCAAAGCAGTAATGTGAATAATTGATTTCACCCTGAGAAAAATTTGAACTGATTCTAAATTCAATAGGTTTTTGTAGGGGAGTTATAAAAAAAATTCTTATTAATCTTCGTGATCTTCATCTACTACCCAAATGAGATAAACAATATGAAAATGTTTCTAAGCTATGTCACATCTTTGTATATCTGTTAAGAAGTATGATGTTTAGTGTCTAATTTATGTCACCTAGAGTCTGAATATATGTCCTTCAATCAAAATTAAGAAATTAAGGGACATTAGTATAAAAGAGGCTTGAGGAATATTCCAGTACTCCCTTTACAATACAGCAAACCTATGTAGAGAGTATTAAATTCTGTGTCCTCATTAACAGGTTTATATAAAACATAAAAGGTAATAATTCATCTCATGTTTTATAGCATTCCTTCCTTGGATTCAATGACCTGTTTTTGAGAAAATCCAGCAAACCTATGTAGAGAGTATTAAATTCTGTGTCCTCATTAACAGGTTTATATAAAACATGAAAGGTAATAATCCATCTCATGTTTTATAGCATTCCTTCCTTGGATTCAATGACCTGTTTTTGAGAAAATAGGGATCTTCTTCAGAGTTAATATTGGAAGGAAATAAACACAGAGAAGATTATGAATTACGTGGCAAACAGGAGATACGGGTGCACTTCACGCTTTATAAAGCTTGTTTTCATGCAAATATATCTTGCAAATTCCTGAGGCAAAATAAATACAGAAAAATATTTGATCAAGAAGAATAATCTCTAAACAGGAGGGCTTAGTTCTTATTATTGTCATTATTTTTCCTTTTAGTTTTCCGGGAGGCTTTGAAGACTTTAAATAAGCAGAAACAAACACAGAAACCTAGTGAGCTATGATTTTGTTTGCACGAATTAACAGGAAAAAGTAATTCCATCAAAACAAGAGGCAGGGTTATTCCTGATACTATCATCACCACCAACAACAGTAATACCTTCCCTATCCTTCAGCTCTGAAAACCTGAGAACAGCCCAAGGTGAACATTGGGGACACTGGTGAAAGGAAACAGGACTCTAAATAAGTCTTAGGACTAACCTCCATGTTTTGCTGCCAAGTACACTTCTTTTTTAATTGTACCACACTGCTACTACACTAAGCCACCTGGAGAAGTAAAATAGGACTGATTTTGCTCTCTCGGTTATTGTGAGCAGATTGCCTTGAAAACTAACAAAATGGGGCCATAGTTTAGTGCTGTAGCATCTGCATAAGTTGATCATACACCTCCTTTAGTTCTCTTAGAAGCAAGACCCATTTCTATTAGAAAACTGTAGGGAAGAGGGGATGTGAGGCAGGGAAGGGGAGGCAGCCAAAAAAAAAGGTTTTCTTTTAACCTGGATACCTCAGAGGGTGGCTGGAGCTTAAACACATGGGAAATTCTAAGAAATGGTAAAAAATCACTGGTCTCATAATTATCTTGCCAACAGCTGAAATAATCATTGTTTGAAAGAATCATTATTTGAAGTGTTCTCCTAGAAGTCATGAGTTTCTGGGGCATTCCCAGCTTGCCACTTGGGGTGGGCAGAGCTCCCTTGCTAGGTTTATGTAAAAACTTTCAGACATGGAAAAGTAGATATTGGTGTGTGGAAGTCAGCAGGAGCATACTGAAAGACCTGAATGATATGGGTGGAGTACTGAGAATGTTAGCTACATATCTCTAAGCACCACACTATTTTGAGCCCTGATTCATATACAGGCATTTATTTGTTTGTAAATTATATAAATGGATAAGGTATTCTTGATTATGTGTATTATAGTATATACACCCAATTTTTAAAAGGATCAATTAAAAATAAATGAGAACAGAGTTTCTGATATTTTCCTCCTGCAAGCCAGTGGATTGTCTTGCATAGCCCTTGGTGTGTGGGCACCCCAGATGGAGACCAATGCCCCGGGAGAGTGAAACACCCCTTTCAAGATCCAGGCATGTATGAATTTCATGAAACTAAGGTCATAGACTGGTGATTCCTGTTCTTGGGAAAGCAGAAGGATACAGTGGGTTTGTGCCTGTATTCGGTATGGAATGGGTGGAGGGAGGTAATTCAGATTCACAGGCACTTGAGGGGCAGGTTTCCAATGTCATTGACTCTCTGCCATCTGGGCAGCTTTAAAAACAGACTGACCAAAAAGGAAGAAAAACATATATTTGTTCATTCAACTCATACTTGTGTTTTTACTTAGCACCTATCATGTGCTGGGTCCTGGGCTAGACTGGATCTAACAGACCAGCAGCTGCTCACATGAGCTTGTAGTGCAGTGATACGAATATCAACGATCACTGGAACCTAACAAACCCAATTTAGCCATTCCCTTTTGTCATTTTTCCCCTTCTTTCCAATAGTATTTTTAGAAACAAACAGATGCTTTTTAATCCATCTGATGTAAGAACCCAGCCCTTTAGCTTCTTGATCAGTTTCATTTAGTAGAATAACAATACTAATGATTCCTTAAATGTGCAAGCTTCACAGCTTGCACACATCTCGTGTGTAAGAACTTGCACACACATCTTATACATACCTAACAAAAATTCCCTATTATTACCAAATACATGGAGAAGCATGGACTCAGGGGCTAAGTGACTTGCCAAGATGCTGCTTGTTATAAATTGTTAGAGCCCCAAGATGTTACTTAAATCCAGGTTTTCTGACTCAGGAGTTGTGTGCTTATCTCTGATTATGCTAATCTATCACAAAGCCATACATGAAAAACTATCAGTACATTTTTACTAGTCTCTCTTCCTATAATGAAACAGTATACTTAAACTGAATTAAATAAATGAAGAGCCGTTTTTAACACTTAAGCCTCTCCTTACCAGGTCATTGTTTCTTCCATCACTTTCATCAGGCTCTGTGGTCTTCCCTGCATCATTAAAGCCTACTATCAGATCAAAATATGAAAATAATCATTTACTACTAGTGTTCATGCTATGATCTTTCTTTTAAACTCAACTATCTACCTATCTAACCTACATATCCATTCATCCATCTGTCTATCCATTGATCTGTTTTTGCAGTCAGTTGACAATTATTAAGACAATCAGAATCATTTTCAGAATTAATAATTGGTATACATTTTAAAAGAGTTTGGATTTAGGTAGGAAATTCATAAGAAGTGAGAAATTAAGCTATAGTGTGTTCTAAGAATATGTGCATTTTTATCTATCTGTAACTGAAAACGAAGAGACGCAGCCTCAGTTAAATGCATCTAAAAACAGGAAGCATCTGTGATACGGGTATTAAACACAATCCATGCCAGGTCTTATGAACTCATACCATATATGCAGGTGCTTTTTTTCCCTATACCTTAGGCCAGCCCAGGGACTCTGGCTATGTTTAGAGCAGATATAACTGCAAGGCACTGGAGCAGCCAGTGTGCTCATCTGTGGGAAGCTGAAGAGCACGGCAGAAGTAGACAGAGCAGAAAATAACTTTGAGTATCCCATGATGTGCAACCCCCAGGGGTACAAAGAGCAAACCACATTGAGAACAGAGCAGCTTAGATAGCTGGTGTTGGGGGGTTGGGGGTGGGATATTAGGACAACCCTTAATGTAGAAGGGCAAATCATAAATAATTAGACCATTAAAAGTTGATTGCAGTCCCAAGCCCAGGTCAGTTTTTAGCCAGGCATCTTTTCTCCACCGTGCAAGTATAGATAACAACCACAATCAGATGTGTACACACTGAACTTTGAAAATCCACAGCAAGATGTAAATATTTGACCACCAAATATTATTTAATATTTTTGTTATGCAGCTATCATACAGCACATAATTTTGTACTCTTTGGACCTTAATGATAAGGTAGACACTTCTTGGTTGAAAATCCACAGCAAGATGTAAATATTTGACCACCAAATATTATTTAATATTTTTGTTATACAGCTATCATACAGCACATAATTTTGTACTCTTTGGACCTTAATGATAAGGTAGACACTTCTTGGAAATTTTTGCTAGTTTGCTTGTTCATTTTTCTTTATCAAAGTCAAAATGCCCAAGCCTGGGATTAATCTGGAGTCCAGAAAGTATACATCATGACTGGGAGCTTAAACAATAGGGCAGAAATGGAAAATAAATGGTGGACATTCTGACGGGGAAGGCAAAGGACAGAAACTCATTTGGCTAGAGTAGGTGCAGGTTGTGTATTCTTCGACCGACGGTGGTGAAGAGGAGCTCCCTCACTTTATGGAGGCCTTGCTGATTTTGAAAGTTCATTGTTCGACACCATGGATCTCCAGGTGGGTCACGTTTAGAGATACACCAACCTGGAGGACTCCATGCTGTTGAGCTGTTCACAAGCTGCGGACACTTCTAACTCCATCTTCCCAGGAATTAAATCAGTGCCTTCCATAGTGTACATGCAAATCTCCTTCAAAAGGAAATCTTACTCTTTCCTCTTTCAGCAATGGATACCAACAAACTTCACACCTCTGCATCAAAATATGTTATTTTTGTGGATATTATTAAAGCTGGTGTGACAACGTATTCTGTTAGGATGAAAAAGAGCATAAAAATTTATCTTTAAAAAAAGGTAATTAGAAATAATAGAGGCAAACAATGTATATATATGTTAAAACATGTTGTAATGATAAATACAATTTTATCTGTCAATTATAAGTAAATTGAAAAGAATGAAGTATAAGTAAAATATTTATTTATGAATTTTAATTATGTAGAGAATGAATTTTAGTACTAGGTGACTCTAGCACATAAAACAATGCAATTTTTCTAAAATTTACATTTATTGGACTTCTGAAGTTGGTATATCAGCATATTATTAATAAATAATGAAAAAGTCCTGTTTTACAATAAATACATACTTATTTTATTTAACATCTTTTCAAGTTGGCTATATGTTTCATAATAATGTTAACTAATATTGTTGAAATGAAGTATTGTGATATTTTAATAAGAACTCTACTAGTCTTTCAACAGTAGCATGGCATTGGGGTTTGGTTTAATGTAGATGGGTGTGTGATATGAAAAAGTAACTTTTATCAAATGTTTTGTTTTTAATGTATTGAGATTATTATATATATTTTCTTATTGGGAGTGTTATATAATGTATCATAGTTTTAATAATACTAACTTTTTTTTAATTCAGTGGCTTTGCTTGTCATATGTTACTCTTTTAATGTACTGTTGAATTCCATTTTCTATTATTTGCTAAAGCTTTGTGTATATATATCAACAAATGAGATGTTAGTTTCTTTTAACATTTCTGAGTTTTATTTGGCTCATATTTATATTAGAGTCACACTGATTATATAGAATTAATTGGTATCTCACCCTTTTCCTTATGTTATTGATGAACAGGGATGATCATTTTTTTAAATGTTTGAATGGCCCTACCTATAAAACTTTTGGTAAAAAGCACAAATTATTTTCTACAAAAATTTTTTAAAAGATTATAATATTTTTCTAAGTCATTTGCTTATATATCTTTATATAACTTTATATATCTTCATTTGTTAATTTTAGTAAATTATGAATTCCCTTCCAATTATCTATTTAATGCAAATGTCTGCAATTTTTATCAAATAATTATGTATATGGTTCTGTCAAATTGATTATTCTCCAAATTTATTACATTTCTTTTTCTTTTTCTCATTTTAGTTGTGTTTTTCTCATGCTTTTTTAGTCAGTTTTGCCAAAGTTCTGTGAATTTTCATTTCAGTTCTATTACTTTTGATTTTCAAATTTATTACTTATTTTTGTAGTTCCTTCTTTGTGATTCTACAGGGATATTTGTTTTCCTTTTTATAACTTCATGAGTTGAACACTTAGATCCTTATTCTTTCTGAATATTTCTTGTTTAGTATGGAGGACATTTACAGCTGTGAATTTGTTTCTGACAACTGCTTTAGTCTCACGTAAAAGCTTGAAACATAGCCTGGTTAATAAGAGCACTGGTTTAGAATGTAACAAGCTTAGGTCTGAATTCTGACTGTGATACACATCGTGTGAGGAACATTAACTCACTAAGGTCCTTCATCTGAAATTTAGAGTAAAAAT
>NW_007727141.1:64977-70789 GCF_000696425.1 Galeopterus variegatus | reverse complement strand
CTTTTTTAGTCAGTTTTGCCAAAGTTCTGTGAATTTTCATTTCAGTTCTATTACTTTTGATGTTCAAATTTATTACTTATTTTTGTAGTTCCTTCTTTGTGATTCTACAGGGATATTTGTTTTCCTTCTTTTTATAACTTCATGAGTTGAACACTTAGATCCTTATTCTTTCTGAATATTTCTTGTTTAGTATGGAGGACATTTACAGCTGTGAATTTGTTTCTGACAACTGCTTTAGTCTCATGTAAAAGCTTGAAACATAGCCTGGTTAATAAGAGCACTGGTTTAGAATGTAACAAGCTTAGGTCTGAATTCTGACTGTGACACACATCGTGTGAGGAACATTAACTCACTAAGGTCCTTCATCTGAAATTTAGAGTAAAAATAATTACAGTTCTTTTGTAAGATTAAATGAGATAAGATAATACATTTGTAAGTGTATAGAACAGTAACAACATCAAATGCTTAACACAAATAGTACAGTTTGTTGAAAATTGTAATTTGATTATTCTTTTGGCTCCATTACCATTTTAATTTTTTAAATCTAAGGTGCTGGGAGTTTGTTGCTTTTGTTTCTCTTATTTAAAACATTCTTGTAAATTATAATTTTATTGCATTTTAGCCAAAGAATGTGGCCTTGTAATTTCTATTTTTTGATATTTTCTCAGTTTTTAATTTTTTTAGTTACTTGGATATTGGAAGATTGCTTTCTTTATTGAAGAGGGCCAAATTATGCACATACACACATGCACACACATATGTACACACACACGTGAACACATTTCATTCATATTCATTATATTATTTATTTTCTTTTACTCTTGCTTTTTAAAAACAATCTATCTAATTTGTGGCTGTATTTGCATTTTATGAACCTAAGTGTTTGGGTCAACTTCTAACCAAATTTCAAATAATTTTTTAAAAATATTTTGAATTTGATACATAATTTATTATTACTTTCTCTGTTCTATTTAATATACATTGCTTGGAATTCTAATTTTTCTGAAACTAACATTGCTACCTCCTGTTTCTTCTCTTTTAGTTTGCCTGATATTTACCATTCTTTTACTTTTAAATTATCTTTGCCATATTGTTCAGGTCGGTCCCTTTTAAGTATTGTATAATTAGACTTTATTTATTATTTTTGATCTTCTAATCTTTGCTTTCAAACTGATTGCTTAGTCCTCTTATTTTTTCTCCTCTCTCATTTTTCTCTGCGTTCATTTTGTACTTCCTTTATGTTTCCTTTCTTCTCTCTCTTTGTTTTTTAAAAAGCTCTCTCTCCTTCTCAGTCACTTGGAGAGTATATACTCATTTAAAAAAATTCATTAGTTCTTAGTTTTACTTTGAAAAATTATGTTTTATCATTCTTTATTTTTCTGGCAATTATCAAAGCCAAGCATAAAATGTTATATTATTTTGGGGGAGGAGGGGATTAGCATATGTTTATTTCCCAGTTTCAGATCTTTGGTGATGTAATGTGGAGATTTACAGTCTAATCGTTGCTATTAAATTTTTGTATTTTATTATTTGTGTGTGTCTGTGTGTATATATGTTTTATTTTATTCTAGTATTTTCAGCCACTTGCCTTACATTGTATAACTATTACTTTAATACTTGATTCACTGGTTTCTATGATTATAAATCCTTGTATATCAGGATCTCTCTATTTCTAAATTCTTTGTTCTGATTCAGTTTCTTGAAAAAATGGCTTTAATATTCAGTTTTGTTTTAATGACCTTAACATTTCCTGAGCTAATGCACATCTACGTATATTTCTCTATTGCCTTTACACATGAATGTCTTAGATGACTATAAAAATCTCAAACTCGGGCCAGCCCGGTGGCGCACTGCTACAGTGCGCCGCTTGGGAAGTGCAGCGGCGATCCCGCCGAGGGTTCGGATCCCACGTGCAGACCGGCCGCTCACTGGTTGAGCGAGGTGCAGGAGCAACACCGAGGGTTGCGATCCCGTGGCCGGTCCCGGTCCGGTACGGGCGCGACACTGAGGGTTGCGATCCGTTGCCGGTCACGAAAAAAGACAAAAAGGAAAAAAAATTTAAAAAAATTAAAAATCTCAAACTCAAAACTTTCTGTCCTTCAAAACTGTTTTTATTTTACCAAGTTCACAAAAGCAGGGGCAGATACAACACTTGCTGTAACTTCTCCCCGGCCATGAATGTGGACGGTTTGTTTTGGAAGAACCTGAGACCCCATCACTCAAAACTGAATGGACGTTAATGTGAAATATTCTAGATTCTTTCCTTTGTCTCATAGATGATCGACAAGTACCAAAATCAGGGATGTTCCAGTACATTCAGGTGATAATTTTATTTCTACATTTCACCCCAATTTGCCAATTTTTTCATATCCAGGAAAGAGTGAATTTTTAAAATGAAATTGAAAGTTCACTATTATGCCTCTCTCCTGAGCCTAGAGCCAGGCTGTGGAACAGGCTTGTGTTTTGTACTCTGTCTCCAATAAATATACATACAAAATAGGCATTACCAGACCAAAAAATAAAAGAGAAAGACTCAAAGTTCCAGCAGAATACACCTCATTCCTATGTTTTCTCAAGTGCTGTAAACCTCTTATTTTATGACCCAGAAGCATCCTCTCCTCAGACATGAAGGTGCCATCAGGGATTCAAGAAAGTCAAAGCAGAACTCGCCAAGCACTCTGACAGCAGGGCATACTCTACCTCTTACTTAGTTTTACTTATTTCTGCTACCGTATCATTCTGCCTTTCCATGCTGATGTTTCTCCATTCCTCCCGAAGGAATATTTGCTTGACT
Organism: Galeopterus variegatus; assembly: GCF_000696425.1. Taxonomy (NCBI): domain Eukaryota; kingdom Metazoa; phylum Chordata; class Mammalia; order Dermoptera; family Cynocephalidae; genus Galeopterus; species Galeopterus variegatus. The sequence continues at coordinate 67,995 of NW_007727141.1, read as the reverse complement.
TCCTTGGAGACGTCACAAAGGATTTACAAAGGAATCACTTGAGTTTATGTTTGAAATACAAATATCAGTTTACTAGCAGGAAAATGGGGGTGAAGCATTCTAGGCATAGAAAACAGTGAAACACAATAGCTATTACATGATTGAAGACAATCTATTACTGAAACTCTAAGCCCTTCATATTCATGATCTCATTTGAGCCTCAAAACAACTATGTGAGATTATAGTTTTCGTCATCATCCTTCTTTTAGGGTACAAGAAAAACGAGTCTTGAGTAATTTGCTCAAGATCAAACACCTAGGAAGTGACAGGGACGGTTACACGTGCTTTTTCTTAAGTATTGTGCAATACTGCCTCAATCCTTCAGCATTTGGGGGCTAAATATAAAGTCTGGGCATAAGTAATGGTGTTTATTCATAAGTAAATTTATATTTAGATTATATTATTATGATAGCCTTTATAAATTGGGGTTTTAAAAATAAACTGTGGTAAAGCTTTCACAAGCCTGTACAGTAGAAAACTGAAGTGGTTGGGTGGCAGAGTGAGGCCACTTTCCCTTACACATTAGGTAAAATTGAGCATTTTAACACTTACTGAAGAATTTTACGTCTTCTCTTTGACCATAGCAGTATGCTTATATGTGTTGACTAAGTTTTCAACGATTGTTACTTCTTGCTCAAAATGAACAAGCCCATTCTGAGGTTCAAAGTCAAATTTCTGACAGAATCAATATTTATCTGAGAATCTAAGTTATTTTGTTGATAAACACCCTGGAAAAGCATAAATGGAAAATCTGTTTTCAAGACCTACACATCCTTTCCATGCCAGTAAAAGAAAGAGCTGAAATGTATATCAGAGAATAAACTTGGAGAATCGAAGATAAGTCTACACCTCTAATATATAGTTGAGCCTTAATATTCACAGAATTTGAAATGCCTAGTCAATCACTTCTATTGCCACTGGACAAAAGGGAAATTTAAAAGTTCTTTGAATTATGAATTTTTGAGTTTGTTTTTGCAAAGAGTTAACAAGTCCCTGCCTTGATTTTATGATTTATTTTTGTCTGATAATTGTGTGATAATATGCTTAATATCGATCAGCCAGGGGCGTACCTGAATCCCACTGGAATTTCATTCCATTGACTTGGGGATTATTCTGGTCTTAATAATTGCTTTCAACTATTATTAATTCATTATCATGACAGAGAAAGTGTCAGCATTTGTGGGAGGAGAAAAGGAGAGATAATAAATGCATACAAGGCACAGACAGTCTTATTCTCTGACACATACATGGCAGGTACTGTTATCATGTTTATCATAGCACGTACCCTTCCCTTTTTTGGGACATGATAATAGACAATAATATTTACTGATTAGTATGTGCTAGGTCTAAGCCTTTTAATAAGTTACTTTATTTAACCCTCATTACAACTCAATGAGGTAGGTACAATTTTATGACCACTTTGTAGGTGAGGAAACTAAGGCAAAGGGAGTTCAAATAACTTGCTCAAGGTCACACATTTCAACGTAAAAAGTTCAGCTGCACAGGTCAGTTTCATAACTATGCTAAACTATATCCCAGAAAAATCTGCTTTGCGCAGACCTGTAGATGCGTACACATGCACACCTGCGAGTATATACGTATACTTGCAAACAAACACATTTTTGAGACTCTCGTGCTCTTCAATCTTGCACACAAACCTACCTTAGCATACACCTTTAGATGCACTTCCTTCTCCAATTCACACGTACTTTTATACCTACTTTTTATATAACTGACACAAATCTATACAAATATGCATGGATAAAAATACATTTGTAGCATACTATATTTCTCAGAAATGGGCTGGCTTTAAGATACTTCATCTTTACTAGGTCATTTGCAGACATAACCAACAACAGGGAAACAAGTGTTATTGGTTGAAAAATTTCCCTCTAATATTAAAATATATATAAATATATTTATATAAATAATTACATATATGTATATATACATATATATGTGTATATATATTTTTAAGTACATGTTGGTACTTCAAAATATTCATGGAAAATGGAATTAAAGATAATATGAATCTTTCCATGAAGTTTTTGAAGACTCCCTCATATAAATATATATATGTATATTTATATGTACATAATAAATATATATATGTACGCATCCACACACCAAAAGTCATATACATTTAGTAGTCAGGTGAGTAATGAGTAATGGCAAATGTGACTTTTAGCAAAGTTGAGGGGTTGGGTTGGGGCTAGGGCCGGGGAAGCAGGGAAGTAGGAAAGAAAGACAATACTGTATTCAGATTATTTAGGCAATTCAAGCATACAGAAAAAGATGTCTCTATAACCACTTTGTTCTTAATATCTAAAGTACCGTCCAGTTGCTGGTACATAGTGTTATTCCTTGTTAAATACTCAGCAGATATTAATTGCCTATGATTTTGATTAGGATAATAAACATATGCATACTGTTTCCTTTAGTAACATTCTATGTCTACATGACCCTAGTGCTTTCTTATTTTCTGGGAGTTTGAATTGAAGCCAAGTAATTATCATTGCAATAAGATAGATTCTTTGACAGGTTTTTGAATCATCTTTCAGAACTGTAAGGTCCTTATGTGAAAACACCAAAGACTTTACTGGCTCAGCTACTACACCTGTCACCTTTGTAAGATGTAAAGACTGCAAATCTCTTTTCATCATTGAGATTCCCAGAATAAAGCCTTCCATGTTTACCAAGGTAGGACATAAAAAGGGACATGATTGGAGATGTGCAGACACTTATACAGAGCTAAACCTGCCATCACTGTCTCCTCTCTCCCCTTTCAACAGCATGTTGTCGTCTTTGAAAATTTGAATCTGGCTTTTCTAAAATCATTTTTACTATTTTCCTGTGCTACTAATGTTGGTTAGTGATGAGTAGTTTCTAACTCCTAACTATATCATTCTTAGATTTGGGTGTGGTTAATTAAAATTAAGTGATGTGTGTGTGTGTGCGCACGCGTGTGTGTGTGTGGGG
>NW_007727141.1:13125-64936 GCF_000696425.1 Galeopterus variegatus | reverse complement strand
CACAAACACACAAAGAGAGAGAGGAGGGAGAGAGGGAGGGAGGGGGAGGGAGAGACAGATTTGGTGCCAAATGAAATCATTCAAATTATAGCCACTCAGTTATCCTTCCAAATGGTGTGTTTAAAATTTACTTGTTGCTTTATAATTTAGTTGTCCCAGTGCACAAATTCTATTCCTGAGTAGTGGGGCTTCCAGAAAAAAAACTTGAGCTATTTCTGAATCCCATCAAAATAGCCTTAGTTCAAGAGAAGGAATAGAAACAACAACCTTCCTGTGCAATGATCCTAAGCTATTCCCATGGGGAGTAAATTGTTTTTATTCAGCAAACTAAGACTTGGGTATCACCAATGACATAGATAAAAACTAATGTTCTGGTCACTTCACATAGTTAATACCATAGCTGAACATATGATAGCTTGATAACATCTTTAACATAAAAGTAGCAAAATCAACCAAAAAAAAAAAAAGCAAAGATAATATTTATTTAGTGCTCGCTATATATATTTACTACTTGGCTAAGTAGTCAATAGGTTCAATTGCTCTATAAATTAGATGCCATTATTTTTCCCATTTATGCTTGAGGAAACTAAAGATCAGAATACTTTTTTTCTTCATTCTTATAGAAGATTTAATTTTACATAGAAATTGAGAAGAGAGTGCGGATAGTTCCCATACCCTCCCCCAACCCACATATACAGTTCTCCTATTATTGACATGTTACCTTCGTGTGGTACATTTGTTACAATTAGGAATCGATATTGATGTATTATTATTGTTAACTTAATTTTTCATTAGGGCTCACTCTTTGCACTATATAGTTCAGTATACTTCTTAAATTACCTGCCCAAAGTCATACACCTTATTTGTTAGGTCCGGGACTCAAAGCCACACTCCTTTCCTCAATATTGTGCTGAGTGCAATTTATTTGGATCCTTAGGCTGTACCTCCACATACACCCTGGTTTGGAGGAAGGAAGGATGAGGGCAATGATTGCATTTGGTTACAAAAAGCACTTAGCAACTAGGTACAAGCTTGCTATACAGCGTCTCAGTTCAATCGATTTTCTCTTTTTCAAATCTGTTTATGTATTGAATTTTCTTGTCCTCTTTATGTAGTACTTATGAATTAGGCGAATCTGATTTTTTTTTTTTTTTTGCTTTTTTCTTCATACAAACTATGATATTCTTATTAAAGTGTACTAGAACAAGACGTAAGGCAGCTTATTAGATACTATGGGCAAAAGGAATTTTTTAAAAATAAATTCCACTGAATTCTCAAGTTATCTACAAAATTATTCTTTTATTTATTTTTTATATTACAACCATATTAAAACAGCTGTCCCTATGGACAATGTTTTTAAAAAATAAAATAAGTTAAGAATAATGGGCTAATAGTGATTTCTCATTTTCTTTATAACAATTTCTTTGGCTGTCACGCTTTTGTCTTTGCAATAAAAATGTGATTAAAACTCAGTTCTTAATTTGTGTACCTTCCTATGGGAGACATTTTATAGGAAAATGAATTTTTAATATAAGAAAAGATAATTGAAAGTTTTTAACCCCTTCTCCCTCAATAATATCATAGTTTTCTTTAAGCAAGATATACTTAAATATTCACTGCTCAGTATTGGATGCTGTCAAGGGGAAAAAAACTAGTTGGAGTTTGACCTGTTTCCATACTTTTAAATATATTCAATTCAACAAGTATTTATTGAGTACACAGCAGAGTTATCTTAGATTCCCTGTTGTAGTTCAATCAATTTTGATGTTTTACAAGTAATTAATTGACAATTATATTTAAAATGCAATAATCTGTGAATGTTTTTCTCCTTTAAGAAAGTAGAGCAGATTTATTTTAATCTTAGTCACTTGCAATTTAGTATACAGTATCCACTTGAGTGAGAGAAAAGGGAGTGGAGTTATATTTACTCGTTAATTTCCCAGTATGCTCAGGAGAGTGTTTCTTCACTCATCCATGACTGTCATAGCAGGAACAAGAACATTGCTTTGAGAGATATGAAGATAACAAATTCTTCTCTCTGTCTTGTAGAGACTCAGACCATGAGTCTTATTACCATCCTTTCCCTGTACTCTCTTCATCACACCTAGGAGACTGTCATTCTATGTTGGTGGAAACGAACCTTAACATGCATTAAAAGCCTCCTCTTTCTCCTCAGTGGGTAGCAGAGATACCATCTGAACTCAGAAGTTCTGGTTCTTGGCATAGTTTATTAGTTGTAAAGCCTTTACCACTTAAAGTAGTGTTATTCTGATGAGAAAAAGGACTAGAGTCAAAGACATCTGCCATCTGCTGTGTGTTAAATGTGTCACCCAAAAGTTCATGTATTGGAAACTTGACCCCCATTGTAACAGTGTTTAGATGATGGGAAATCCAATTATGGTATTTGAAAGGTGGTGCTTTTGAGAGGTGATTAGATTGTAAGGACTGTGCCCTCATGAACGGGTCAATCCATTCATGGAGTTATGGGCATGATTCTGATGGCTTTACAAAGGAAGCGAGTGAGCAGGTTAGCTCTCTCTTGCTCAGCCCATTCTCGCCATGTGACACTGTGCATCACTGTAGAGTCACCACCACAAGAAGGCCCTCACCAGATGTGCCCCCTGGACCATGGGCTTCCCCGCTTCCAAACTGTAAGAAATAAATTTCCTTCCTTTATAAATTACCTAGTTCCAAGTATTCTGTTGTAAGCAATAGAAACAGACTAATACAACACCCTATGGAAATGAATTATAAGAAGTTAACTAAAACAGATAAATATTTATTATTACTAACACAAATCTGTAATTGATTTTAAACAAATGTGGTACCAACATACACAACATTAATTAATCTAATCCTTAGTTTCATCTTCTGTGAAATGAGATAATAGTGATACCTATCTCACAAATTTGTTGTGAGATAATCTAGTAAAGAGTTTACTTTGATGCTTGGCACATAATAAGCCTTAATGATTGTTAAAATTATTATGGTTATAGTTTTATTTAGCTCATTAATATGTGTAGAAGAGAAAAGACCGGGGAAAAAACTTATAATGCAAGTGGATAACTGATTTTTACATCTTACTTCATAGTAAATAAATTTAAAAGTAATAACTTTATAATGAGTAAGTTCCTGACAAGATGTCTTATTTAATGAGTATTCAATATCTATCCACATAGTTTTATAATATAAAACAGAACATTCTGTTAATTTACATGATAAATATTTTTCAGCATCTTTGTGGGTAGCATTATTCCAATTAAAAGGTTTATAATAAAAATAAAATAAATAATTGACTAGCCTATTTATTATTCAAGGTGGCAGAATACCAGCTTTCTATTTCTATAAGAAGGATTTATTTAAAGGGATCTATTTTCAGAAACAAAGCATTTTTTGAAAACTTTGCTGAAAGTAATCTCGGTTTTTGGAGGAGGTTTCTATGGCACATTTCTCTAGTTTTGAGGAGATATTCTTTCTCAGTTTATGTCCGCAGCAAATACGGCTAACCTGTCTCTGCCCTCAAGAACTGGAGACTAGTAATAAGGTAACTTTGCTAAACACCTGATAACTATTATTTCTGAGTGCCTACTAAGTGCTTACCATTTTAATGACATTTACTTTTCAAAACAATACTGTGAAGTGGGTATTTTTTTTAAAGATAATAAAGCTGAAGTCCAGGAAAATGATAAAATGTGTAGATCGCATATCTGGGATTCTGACTGTAAACATCCTTTTATTTCCAGTACAGTTTATTGTCCACACATGCAGCTTATTTCCCAAAACTCATTTCCAAATGTAGGAGTTATATCGGGATTGATATTACTTGTGCAAAGAACAGTGCCATACCCATCTGATTATTCACCAAATGTCATTTTAATGTATTAAAAAGTCTTGATCTTACATACACTAAAAGTGAAACCTGACTGTAACCCCTTTCTCTCCCACCTAACTCAATGTCCTGTCTTGCATCAGGATCCCATAAGTACACATGCAATCTCTTATCTCTGCTTCTTTTTATTATTTCGTTTTATTATTGTTCCAATTGTTAGTCTCCTTTCTCAGTTCATGCAATTATTCTTGATTATGCAATCACTGAAGAGGCAACGTCAAACTCACCTACCCTCCAGTTGATTGCAGAGGATTCATAAAACAGCATCTAAGGAAAGGTTATATTTGAAAGAAAAACAATTACAGTTTTCATTTGTTAGTGCATATTATAGTGGTTAGTAAAAGAATAAACACTGTTAGCTGCTTATTTCAGTAAGGCAGAGCAGAGCTTTTTGGAGAGTGCTACAGGGTGACCTCTTTGGGTACCCACATGGGAATGATTTCATCTCTCTCATTTCTGTAGGTAGGACCATGTAGGAGCATCGCAAACTGTGCCTGGGTCAGTCCATGAATGGAGACAGAATGTGATCCTTTAAAATAGGTGAAGAAAACAAGGCAGAATTATATAGGAGAAGGAACATGAGGTTTCCTGACTCAAGTGCTATTCTGATGATATATTGGATAGTTCTAATAAGCAACGGTATTTTTGAGACTGTTTCCTCATTTGTATAATAGAAATATTAGTCAAATCTGCCTTATCTCCCATATAGAACTACTGAAGGAGAATAAATAAGATAATGCAAAGAACAGGTTTTGGTGAATTGTAAACTAAGTACAAATGTTTTTTTATTATAATAAACTCCCTGCAGAGAGGATGGCAAATTAAGTCCGTGGGTACTTTTAGTTCTATAAGAAGGGTGTTGGTTCTTTTAGATTATTGTCAGTTTCTTTGGGGAACAGGAAGAGTTGTGATCCTACAACCCTAGTGGACTGGAGGGAAGGGTTAATGCTCCCACCAAAGTGTCCACACTATATGCAAAGTATGACTTACACACATTTTAGGAGTTAGCATCATTAATTACTTACAGAATTCTACTACAAGCTTTTACTGCAATGCTCACATCATTCCTGTAAGAAATGTACTTCTGGAGAAAAAGAATATATTTAGGAAGAGAGATGTATAGCTATTGCAAGGCTCATTTTGACAGTTTAGAGAAAGCAGACTATAGGAAGAAATGGCTTAGTAAAGTCAAATAGCTTGCATAAAGTGACAAAGTACAGACATGCATTATCAATCGCAGGTTCAATGGGATTAATTAATTAGGGCTGTGCATGCACACCATCAAATTAATTTACTGTATAATTCACTGAGAAAAGTCTATTCAATTTTCAGTTGCTGAGACTATAATAAATTATTGATGTGACTAATTTATCTTCCCTGAATTGAATGATAGGCTTTAAATTGAAGTGATCAGTAATTTGGGCATATTGGTCTCACTTCATATTATGTATGAGGGTATTTCAAAAAGTTCTTTGAAAAGTATAATTGAAAGATAATATGAATCTTTTCATGAACTTTTTGAACTTAAGAATCCCAAGACTTTTGAAGGATAGAAGCATGTTTTTCTTTGCGGGAATACTGAAGAACCCCATAACCTCTCAACTGGAATTTCTTCTCTAGACCCATATGTGTCAACTAGTTCTAACCTCTGGTCACAATTGCTACATCAAGAGAGGATTATGGTGGTAGCAATGTGAACAGTGCTCAGGGACTCAGGAAGGAAGGCTAACGGAGAAAAGCCTACTATTATTCTTTGTGACATATCTCTTGTCCACCCTGCTGATGTGCTGGCCTCAGCGAATTTAGTACAGCATGACACCAAACAATAGAAAACACGGCAAGCACAAATTACGTTTTCCAAATCAGAAGACGTCTTGAAAAAAAGAAAGATTTTTTTGGTCCTGTGAGTCTAAAATGCATATTGGAGGATCACACTTTCTTAGAAACAGAAGCCAGGAGGAGTTAGATATAGCCTGTATCACCATATTCATCTTTTCTTTTTCCAGTTTACATTTTATTGAAAATAATTGAGTATACACATTTGTTGGTTACAAAGTTGACTATTAATAGTTGTGTACAATGTGTGATGGTCAAATCAGGACAGTCAGCTTATTCATCATAACAATATGTAATCATTCCTTGTGTCTGTTGATGAATTTCTTGTTAATTTCTCATTAAACCCCCTCCCTCTTCTCCCCTCCTCCTTTCCACCTCTAGTAACTACAGTTCTGCTCTCTCCTTCTAAAAGCTCAATATTTTATTGTGATTGTTGTTTCTTTCTTTCTTTTTCTCTCTCACTCTTTCTTTACTGTTCATTTGTTTATTTATGAATCAGCTCTCACTTATGGGTGAGGATATGCTGTATTTCTTCTTCTGTGCCTGGGTTCTTTCACTTAGCATAATTTTCTCCAGGCTCACGCATGTTGCTGTGAATGGTAGAATTTCATTCCTTTTTATGGCCGAGTAGTATTCTATTGTGTATGGATTTTTCTCTCTCACTCTTTCTTTACTGTTCATTTGTTTATTTATGAATCAGCTCTCACTTATCGGTGAGGATATGCTGTATTTCTTCTTCTGTGCCTGGGTTCTTTCACTTAGCATAATTTTCACCAGGCTCACGCATGTTGCTGTGAATGGTAGAATTTCATTCCTTTTTATGGCCGAGTAGTATTCTATTGTGTATGGTTACCATATTTCCTTATCCAGTCATCCATCGATGGACATTTAGGTTGGTTCCATAGCCTGGAGGCTGTAAATAGAGCTGTGATGAACATGGGAGTGCAGGTATTCCTTCAACATGATGATTTCCATTCTTTCGGTATATACCCAGAAGTGGGATTGCTGGATCTTATGGTGGTTCTGTTTGTAGTTGTTTAAGGAATCTCCATGCTATTCCCCACTATGGCTGTACTAATTTACAGTATCACCAACAATGCAGAAGGGTTCCCTTCTCTCCACATTCTCACCAGCATTTGTTATTAGCTGTCTTTTTTATAATAGGCAATCTAACTGGGGTGAGATGATATCTCAAAGTGGTTCTGATTTGCATTTTCCTGATGATTAGCGATGCTGAGCATTTTTTTCATATACCTATTGGCCATTCGTATGTCCTCCTTTGAGAGATGTCTATTCAGCTCCTTTGCCCATTTTTCAGTTGGATTATTTTATTTTTTTACTGTAAAGTTGTTTGAGCTTCCTGTATATTTTGGATATTAATCTCTTTTTGGATGCATAGTTTGCAAATATTTTCTCCCATTCTGTAGGTTGTCTTTTCACTCTGCTGATTGTTTCCTTTGCTGTGCAGGTTTTTAGTTTGATATAATTCCATTTGTTTATTTTTTTCTTTTGTTGTCTGTACTTTTGGGGTCTTATTCACAAAGTCTTTGCCCAGTCCTACATCCTGGAGTGTTTACATTATGTATTCTTTAAGGAATTTTGAAGTTTCAAGTCTTATATTTAAGTCTTTAATCCATTTGGAGTTGATTTTTTTAATCATATTCATCTTTGTATAAGTTCTGTCCCTTTCCAAGCCTGCCCTATTATAGGTACTTATATAGATTTATATGTTGTTGTCGAATGAACGTTTAAGGGATGATCAATCCCAATGGTGTGGGTCCTATTCACAGGGACCATTACTGTGCTACTCCCACCATATCACCTAAACTATATTCCTCTTTTTGGGAGAATGTTGTTCTTACTTCCCCTTTACACCATCATTACAATTGCTATTTTGGTTTTCATATCAGAATCCTTATTATTGGGAGGGACAAAATCATGTAAATTAATATGGCCTGACTTCTTTAGTATCTCAAATTGGAAACAGTTGCACAACTTTGAAATAAAATTTCATCTTAAAAAGAAAAATAAATAAAGATAAGAAAGAACACATTTAATCTTCATTTTATCTACCACACTATTCTCTGCAGAGAAACATTCACTCTATAATGGGTCTGCCTTGGATTTCATTGAATAGGTTATGTTACTTCATTTTCCTTACATATTTAAAGAGACTTATCTTAAGATGCCCTCATCATATGAATTCCGAGTACCATATCAATTAGCTTAGTTGAAGGTTTATATCATGTCTACTCGCTGTTCTTTTCTCTAAATTGGGTATTGCTCCATTTCTTTTTCTCATAATTTTTTCCTCTCTTTTTCTCTCTATCCACATTCCACTTTAAAGTTTATCTTTTTCTCACATTTTCCCTTTTATTTACTTCTCACCTTCCTTCTTAAATGTTTATTTTTTAATGTTTTCTTATTTTTCATATTACAGCATACAATGTACCTGTGTTTTTGTAAACAACTTTTGAAAATGATGTTTACTATGTTATATGAGGTTCTTCACATAAAGATACAAAGGCTAAATTCCTGCTATAATTCAGGACTAGGGGTCACTGAGAGTTCATTGCATGGTTCTCACCCTTTCTCTCACTACGTGCTTATGAGCGAGTGTATATGCGTGTGATTTCTTCACCTACGGCAAAGTTCAAGCTCAGAGCCGTTTCGATGTAATTTTGCAATTTTATTTAAATATTTCCTATTTATTACTTCTTTATTTTTTTAATGACTCCTGCTCCCCTGACACTTGTATTAGTGGTTCTAGTATATGACTTTGATGTCTTTAATTTATTTTAAAACCTCACCAACTCCTTTTTAGAAATAGGTATGTAATGAATTTAAAAAGAAAGCGTGAAAACTTCTATATACAACTCAGTCACATTCACTATTTTTAGCTTTCCTCGCTTTTCTTTGCTTGCTTTCTTTTCTTAGGCTCGTCCACTTATCCGCTTGTTTTCTTCTTTCCTGGTGTCCTTTTTTCCTCTACTCTTTCCTTAGATTTTTAAATCTTTTCTCTGTTCAGCATGAGTCGCAATATTTCTAATTTGCTTATCATTTCCTGTTATCTGATGAGGGGGAATAATGTGTGAATAATAAACTATATGTCTCTTTGCCTCCTATTGGTTCATAACAATGTGAGAACATGTTACTGTTTGACCCATTGAAAGGAGAGGACGGTTGTGGCTGTCCACAGTGCCAGAATCCTAAAAGGGTCCTGAGAGATCAGTTGGTTATGTCCCCTGTGGTTCCACTCTGCATTACTGAACCATTACGACTCTCTTACACACATTTACTACTTTTCCCAAGGACAGAATGAGATAAACAAAGAGGGATCATGGATTAGGTCCTGAGAGATCAGTTGGTTATGTCCCCTGTGGTTCCACTCTGCATTACTGAACCATTACCACTCTCTTACACACATTTACTACTTTTCCCAAGGACAGAATGAGATAAACAAAGAGGGATCGTGGATTGCTGCCAGCTTTCACCGGAGCTAATGTACAGTCTTAAGCATTAACCCCCCACTGTGAATCAATATCACTATCTCCCCAGAAAACACAGGACCAGCCTAGGAAAAGCTATGATATAAGATTTTTTTTTTTTTATCACTATCTCCCCAGAAAACACAGGACCAGCCTAGGAAAAGCTATGATATAAGATTTTTTTTTTTTAATTTCTATGACATCCTCCCGTTGAGAATCTTTCTTTCTTCATAATACCCAAGTTAGCCAGTGAGATCAGGGTTATTAGGGTGAGAGAGTAGGCGGGGTTCAGCCTAAAAAGGTAAGTTGAGTCACATAGGTTATAAATATTTTATTTTATTTTCCTGGGGTCTTAAATATATACATAATCTATCGAATGCACAATCTGTCATGGAGCAGAGGCGATCAACTTGAAAATGCACTAAAAGTAGACATACTTTTATTTATAAAGCATTTGCTTTAGCACGGAACTGAGATTCCTGCTCAGAAAGAAGGAGGGAAAACTTTAAGAAATGGAGAAAATGAATGAAGGAACAGGAAACAGAAAGAGCCATCATGTCCATGTGGGACATAATGCCTTGTCTTCCCAAGCTGAAACAAATTACAAGCCAGTGAAGCTGGGTGCTATTCACCCTAAAGCTTTAAGTGCCTTGCAAAGAACGGTTTATCAAGCTAATGAATTAAATGATGAATCTTTGCACATTGGGAGTGACAGAGTCGAAATTCACTACTTCAGCTCGTGTATAATGTCCTTTATTTAACATGTTGATATTTTGACCAAAAAATTACTAGTTACTAACAGCTAGTGTTTTGATTCATCTTTTAATAGTAAAAAGCAATAAAAAGTTAGGTTATTGAATTTTACTTTAAGACTATACTTAAATTCTAAGACATACTACCTTTCATAATTCATGCTCCTATGTTCATCTCACTGCTGTTACCCTCAAACTTCTGCTCACGAAGTGGGTTTATAATCATTTGATGCAAATATTCCCCTGAATTGACAGTTTTGGTATTATTAGCAAGACTTTTGATTCTCAAGGCTGGTGTTATAGAGAAATTTCCAACAGCCCAGCGATCTATCTTTCTGTGGGAATTCATGAACCTGTGCTTTATTCCTGGTCAGTAGGACACTCACAGTTTAAAGCAGATACCATGGGAAATGTATCCTAGGGAAGAATCCCAGCACACTTTACTGCTGCACTCTCCTCAGTGCTGAATAAAGTGTTTTTGTTGCTGATGGTGGTTCCCCTTGGGGGGAGCCACACACTGAGATCCTCTGGTATTATTGCATAATGAGATATAAATATGGGAAAATCATACTGAATGGTTTCTTAACAAAGTGGAAATCTGAGTGTTTATGGAGAAATAACTATCATTAGTGGTCTAAATACTTTTCCCACGAAATGAACATTTATAACTTTTGTGAAGCTAGCTATTTCTAAAGTGCAATGTGGCAGAAAAGAGTTGGCCGTTTACTCTATATTATGCTGAATGGACAACCTTTCGAAGACCCCCTAGAACATGTCATAACATTTTATCTTTCCTGTTCTCAGTTCAAGGCCTTGTACAAAAGCAATCATTTGTCCAGCATTGCTGGGGAAAACACATTTACGTAAGTGAATTTCCAAGTAATGGCAGTATATTCCTTTAAGTTTTAGATTTTTAAAACAGCATCCTTTTAAGAATAAGATGCTTTTATTAAAATGTTCAATTAGAGAGAGAGAGACTTCTTTAAATATTATGCATTCCTATACATTCTAAGGCTCTAATGAATACGGTTTGCCTAATTTTGATAATTAAAAATAATTATTAGAAGTAATTAGTATTCAATGTGTTACTTCAAATCTCACATTCATATTCATAATGAAGCTAATGTGTTGTTTCTAACATGGAACACTTTGCCCCTAACTAAATGATCCCAGCTATTCTGATAGTTGTGCATTTTGTGACTGATTTTTGTGGGTTTTTTTGTCTTTTCCCATTTTGTCAGGCTCTTATCAGTTCTTGCTGTCAATGTACTAACTGTCCTCTTAATTAAGATAATGAAACCTACTGCACCTCAACTTCTTTTTATGGTCATTAATAAAATAAATTAAGGGAGCCTAACAAAGTGATTCAATGGCTGGCCACTCATGTTTTCAAATGACTCAGATTTTGGACTTAAATGAAAACTTACATCCATTTACAGAGCTTGAGCACATAGTGTGATCATCATTACTATGATGAGTGGCACTCATCAGCCCCTTATTGTAAATTCTTGCCGACTGTGTCTTAGAGGCTCTATGTAGCAGTTAAACTTCAGCTTAGAAGATCTGGGGCAATTATGAAGGCACTCTCCCCACTGGCTGTTGCTTTCCCAGCTTTTGCCCTTATAAACTAGGCCACACTCCCTTCACTCCCCAAACTCCAAGCATGTGTAAATTAGATTTGCATATTAATTATTTGGGGAGAAATAATTACAGACACATTAAATCCACCAGACCTAGATTCTTATCGTTCCTAAAAGCCCAAGCTGGAAAACCTTCTACTGACTCAATTTCCCCTGTGCTCTCAAACTCATGGCACTCAGTGGTTCCTTTCTGAATTCTTCTTCATCAACCCACTTCTGCCAAAACTTTCTACCATCCCCTCCATATTTCTCATTTCTATCATGAACAAATTTTCTTTTCCAAGGGAAAGGGGAAGGATATTTAGCTCATTCCTTGCATGTCCCTTCTAGTTCCTGATCTTAATGGACTCCTTACTTTCCCTTTGGACACCACTTTCCTTGCAACCATCTCCAGGGGAGAATGGCTGAGAACATCAGGATTAAGATGTGAGGAATGGAATCCTCCAACCTCCCCAGACGGTGCTTCCTGACCATTACTTCTGCACGGTGGTGTGGAACACCGGCTCTCCTGTGTCTGGTGCTGCTGGTTGGCCAATGCATACTCCTCTCCCTTCTGTCACCTACCAACCTTCAGATAATCCTGTCTCTTTCACTGAAGCTTCAACACCTGGTGCCGTCTCTATCTCTCTACTTTGTGCCTTTCCATCACCCTGGGTGGCTTTAATTTCCACTCATCTAGTAACTCAGTCTTTCAATCCCTTCTCGTCATTGTCTCCAAAGAGGTTTGCCTCCACTCCCCTTCAGTTACCCAAACTCAGAAGATTGTCATCATCTGGAACAGCTTCATGACCTTTTAAAATCCCAAATTCAAGCATTCCACTCTCTGTCCACTGCTTCCTATCTCTACAGTGCTCTTGTTCCAATCTCATCAATTCTTCAGTATTACAAGGACCTTCAGCAAGTTAGGACTACCTCTAACTTAACCACACTGTCCTTCTCTCTCCACGTCTTTCTCTCACCAGTTTAGATTTTAGGACCCATCACTTCAATACTCTTCTCATTACTTCAAATCATTTTCCCTATGGCGTTCTAACCACCCCCATTCAGAAAATCCCCTTTCCTATATGAAAACAAGTCTGCCTTCTCTAATGTTATTTCTTCCCCCTGACTGGTGCTGTAGAAACATTCCCTCCATGCAAATTGGAGCCACTGTGGAGTCATGGTCTCCAGCCCCAACTGGGCCCTGGGAGCAGCTGCTCAAGAGTCAGCACTGTTTTCTGTTCTCTCCTAAAGCTCATTTGCTCAAGCGGTAACTTTGGTTTCATCCTTGACTGTGCTTTTTTTTCATGTAACACATTTCATCAGACAGAAATTCTGTCAATTTTACCTCAACCATTTCTCCAGTCCCTCCACCTTTGTGCTGCCACTAGCTTAGTTCAGTTGTTCCACATCCTATTTCCCCTAAATTACTGCAATTAAAAAAGAAAGAGCTCCTTTATCTCACATTCAAAATCCTGTAGGATCTTCTGCCATAACTCTGTACCTTACTATCCTGGTCTGTCTTTTAACACTCTATACATCAACACACACTTTTCATCTACAGTTCTTTCTTGCTCAAAATCCTGTAGGATCTTCTGCCATAACTCTGTACCTTACTATCCTGGTCTGTCTTTTAATACTCTATACATCAACACACACTTTTCATCTACAGTTCTTTATTGTTCTTGCCCTCTCTAAACTCTACACCCACCACATCCTGGCTTTCCTTTCCACTCTGGTTGCTCCCTGTCTCTCCTACCAATCTTTCAATTGGTGAATTTGCTGTTACTTCAGCAATTGCTTGGAAAGCAATCCTTGACTTCATTCTCAGCAACTGGGAGCAATTAGAGAATGTTTTAACTGGCACTCTGATCTTATTACCAAAGGCTCTGTATGCGGAGTTGTTTCTTCTTTCCTTGCATTTTATGCTGGTGTGTAGACTGACAGAGGACTGTTTTGGGGGTTTTCTCAGGGGTAAGTATACTTTCCAAAGGGATGAGAGGAAGTGATTCTTTCACATACTTGCCAAATCTCTGAACCTCGACTTATTCATCTATTGAACGGGGATTATAATAGGATCTGTGTAAGAGGAGTGTTGTTACAGTGAGATGAACTATCACATGTATAATGCCTAGCAAATATTAACCCTTAAATACATCTAATTTAGTAGAGCAGAGAGTTATCAGATCACTACCACAAATCTACTGCCAGATTTTATAGGTGTTTCCTTTAAGTCATCGAGCCACACATCTGTTAACACAGGGAAAATACTATTGCTTATAAAAACAGAGATCACAAATATAAATTTAAAAAAAAAATTACTCTACCACAAATCTACTGCCAGATTTTATAGGTGTTTCCTTTAAGTCATCGAGCCACACATCTGTCAACACAGGGAAAATACTATTGCTTATAAAAACAGAGATCACAAATATAAATTAAAAAAAAAATTACTCAAACAAGTTACCTTTTTTTTCTTCTATGGTTAGTAAAGACATGAAATTTCCAAGCCACGTTTTGAGTTCTGGTGACCACAACAGGCATGGCATGAACTGTGTATACTCTTCACATTATTTCAGCTATGTGCTCCCTGCTCCACCTACACAAACTGATTGGATGATTCAAGTGTGAAAGTTCCCTGTTACTCAAGTAGTTGAGTTATTTCAATCTAATCAGTTTAACTTACTTCAACCAGTGTTAGGGACAGAGAGATGAATGTCTTCTTAGAAAGCACTGATCATGAATGCAGACTTGACATAAAGAGTCTTGCACTGCATTAAGGAGCCCCTGAAGCTACAGAGTAAGGTCTATGCACCAACATCTCAATTTGCATGTGCATATACCACGTATCTTAATGATATTTTCATTAGTGCTCCTAATGACTTTTCTATGTTTTCACAAAAAAAAGTCTTACGTAATTTTAAAAAACAAAATGAAAGGAATCGAAATTTTTATTCTCATCTCCTGCAAATAAGCATGTTACAAATAATTTCCTATCTCTTTGCCAGAATACAAAGTTCCAAAAGAAAAATATGTGTGTGTGGGTAGTATGTGTACACATTATTTCTAAGAGCCGATGAAATTTCACCCTGCTGATACTTTTGGAAAGAGGTGCTAGGTTTACAGTAACTTTCACACATTGATATTGGTTATCATAAAATGATAGATGTATCAATAGAAGTAAACCAAACAGTTATGTAGGCAGACTCCCCATATGAGGTGGCAATCCCTCCTGCCAACTCTGACCAGTGGTCATTCACACCCCACTTGAAATCTCCACTGAAGTTTCACCACTGCCTACAGACAGCTCAAATTGTTATGAAGTTCCTTTTTCTGGTAAGCCACATATACATTTTGGTATTTATGTCTGGAACAAAGCACCGAGCAATATCTGTCCCAATGTGAAAATCCATGCATTCTATACCAGCAATAAATCTATCTTTATAACTCTCAGATTTTGGCCTTTGCGCATTTGAGTCCTTCTAGCTAGATACTGAAGTAAATAAGTTAAATAAGTAGCCCTATTATTTCATGTTTTCTAACTGAAGCAGTGGAGTTCAAATTACTTATGAAAGTTGTAGCATGAAATTGTGGAGGTGAGGGGCACAGATTGCATGAAAGAAATTAGCTACTTGTGGAAGAGGATCGAGTCCCAGGAGTCTGTTGTATTTGCCTCCATTCCTCTGCATGCTTTAGCTTGTACTCCGCTGTGAGCATCCAGGAAAAAGATGGTTATTGTGCTTGTAACGCCTCCTGATGGTGCTCCTGCTGCAGCTGTCAGATGTATGGAGGCATAATTGATGAAATTCTATTTATACCCAGGGATAAACTTAGAAAACCAAGCCATGCTTCCTAAACTAGCATATTCAGTGGATCCCCTTATTGCAATCTCTAGCATCCAAGTGGCTACATCTACAATGCACATTTTCTATTTGCCTTAAAGTTACTAATTGGTTCACACCTCGGAATATGCTAATAATGTAACAAGAGAGCAGCTTCTTATGTCAGACAGCCTGGGTTTAAATTTTAACTCTATTTGGGAATATGATCTTGAGCAAGTTTATCAACTACTTCAGCAGTAAAATAGGGATAATAATAGTCTCTACTTTACGGTGTTGTAGTGAAGATTAAATAAACTGTATTATGTAAAGCTCTTAAAACAGTGCCTACATACACTGTCAGCACTCAATATGTTGTAGGTGTTATTTTTATTCTAATTATTATTAGTTCCCCTTTAGTTCAGACAGAAGAATGGATGGTGCACCAGAAGGTGCTCTGGATCAGAAGCCTAAACACCTGGATTATAATCTCAAGTGCGCCACTAGCAAACCATGTGGCTATGTGATGTCAGACAAATTGTTAAACTTCTCCAAGCCTTAGTTTCTTTATGTGTAAAATGGAGAATCTGTGTGTATTACAATGTTTTAAATGCTAAAATTTCTTTTAGCAACAAAAGTGATCATCATTACCATCAGTTCATGGGATAATACAACTTAAAAAGATGAAAAGAAATATTATTGAGTAAATTATATTCGTCAAGGAAGCATTAAGGCCCATAAGAAGTACTTATATTATAATATACAAATTATAGCATACATAACTTTATAATATGGCACCCGTGGATGGCATTTCCAAAATAATGTTTTTATCCAGGTGACAAGCTGGTTGACATCAGTGTGGAAACAGGATCAGTGGATTTCTCTTTCTTAGAGGAGTTAGGTACACCTTCATTGTCATTTTCCTCCCCAGTACAATTGTAAATACTGTTATTGAAGTGAGAATTTTTAACTTCTGTGCAGATAATTTCACCATGTCACAAGAATCTTTAAGTTAGTTACTCCTGAGAGTTAGGCTCATGATATGGGCCCTGAAAACAGAATTATGAAATTTAGGGTATTTCTCTGATATGCTATAGTGTCTGTGATATAAAGGATTCCCATTAGTTTTAGTAGAAATATGACTTTACTTTTCATATCTCAGCTGTTCTCCCAGAAACAAAACTGTTTCTTGCTTTATGACGTTGCTGGAGAGAATCTTGCATGGAGTGGATCAGGAAAGAGAAAAGTAAATGTGTGAGAACAAGAACACATAAGCAAGGAGGAGGAGGAAGAAGAGTAGGAGAAGAAGAAAAAAGATGCTTTAAGTGGCTATAATGGTTAAACCTGGGCTCCAATCCCAACTTTCTGCTTGTGTGACCTTGGGCAATTTATTTAACCTCTCTGCGAACACATAAGCAAGGAGGAGGAGGAAGAAGAGTAGGAGAAGAAGAAAAAAGATGCTTTAAGTTGCTATAATGGTTAAACCTGGGCTCCAATCCCAACTTTCTGCTTGTGTGACCTTGGGCAATTTATTTAACCTCTCTGCACCTCATGATTCCCATGAGTAGGTTGAGATAATAATATCTTTATTATTGGATTATAAAATAAATGAAATATGTAAAATTTATTTAGCACAGAGACTGGAAAGTAGTGCATGTTCCATAATTTTTAGTAATTATTTTCTGAATGTTAAGTGGGGAAATTTTTAGTAATTATTTTCTGAATGTTAAGTGGGGAGGTTTGCACATCGGACTGGAAAGTAGTGCATGTTCCATAATTTTTAGTAATTATTTTCTGAATGTTAAGTGGGGAGGTTTGCACATCAGTATACTTTGTTGATCCTGGAACATGGTCACGTGCTTCATAATTCTTCAAAACATCAGAGGAAACAATCTTTTAATATTCATCTACTTTACTTGTATTCATTGTAAATAATGGAACTGATTGGGTTTAGCAGTACAGCTATTCCAGCTCTTATGTCTTTCTAAATGAGATTATTTAGTAAATATTCTTCAGAGAAGAATTCACTTTTGATTTCAAGACTGTACAGCAGAGGGGCTGGAGCTATAGCATTCTTGATAGTGTTATAAATCAGAAAGAGTCCATAATTGCGATTCAGATATCTCGTTTGAGTACCGGCTGAACCACTTATTGGTTTCTGTTTTGGGAGTGATGCATTTAACCTCTGAGCAGAAGACTGTGTAACCTGAGATGGAAATGGAAGCAAAAAATAGTACCTATCCAAAAGGCCTGCTGTAAGGAGGAAATAAGAGGGTCTAGGCAGACACATTTCATGAGGGTGTAAAGCCCTGTAAACATTGATGTTAATTATTGCTGTTGATCCAGAAACCACAAGAAAAAGGAATTCCTCTTCTTATAGTCTATTGTGGGCATGAAATATGGCATGAAGTGAAGGATTTTCCAGGGTCAATAGATAAAAGTGTAGAACTTCTAGTCATTTTACTCTTTTCAGGGGAAAAACTTGTGCTCTGGAAGCAGCTCCAAATTGACTGATTGGATTAATCAAATATCTTAATTGTGGACCAAATTAAAAGCCTTGGTACTTTCTTCTTACCTCCAAAAGCACAACATTTTTTTCTGAACAGAGCAAGAAAAAAAAGTCTCACTTTTTAACTTTTGTGGGCATAGCTATTTGTCTGAGAAGGAGGTTATATGTTCTGCCTTGGTCTTTGCAAATTTTTACTGTAACCTAAGGAAGCTGGAGGAGATAAAATATACAGTAGCTGCCTCCTCATTTCTACCAGGTTCCAGGGAGGCCTCTTTTAGGAGGTTCAGGTGCTGGAAAGAAGAGAGAGTCCCCCTTTGGATCACTCCTAGTTCTTTTAGTACCTTTCTTTCCTCCCTTGTTTTTGCCACTCTGAGACTCATCCCTTCCAGATTAGAGCTGCCAATCAGATGTCAATGTGAAGCTGAACAGGCTGGTGGAGGAGAGATGATAACTTGTGGACTAATTGAGCAAGGAAACCCTGAATCATTAGAAAAATACAGAATATTGAACGATTGTGGCACTGAGGATCAGAACAAATAGGGAAAGGAGTGGAATATCTGGTATTTTGTTTTAAAATAATGGAGAAATATATACCTGTTTATACAGAAGAAAAGAAGGTTACAAATTAGGGAAAGGCAATTAAACTCCAAGATAATGAAGAGAAAAATATGATTAAAATCTTGATCAGGTCAGCAAAAATAAGAAAATAAAAAATAAGAAAAATGAAAAGAAAAAACTATAAATAAGAATAAGTAATAATCCAATGAAATGAAAGGATTCATATCAAGACTGTTATTCATCATACTAAATATGAATGGACTAAATGTTTCATCAAGTGAAAGAGATTGTTAGATTATATTTTAAAAAGAAAGAACAATATATGCATGCAAAAGAAATAATTAAAACAAAGAAATAAATAGAGCTTGATAATGGAGAATGGGCACTGGTGGCAGTGAAAATCTAGCTGAATTTAAATTTCTTAAAAATAAATTCTGTTTATATAATATTGATTTAAAGGAATACAGCCCTAGACTATCTGGTCTATAGATTTTCTGAACTATATGTTTCATCTTTTGCAGTGATTCATTTTATTGTTTCATTGAACAAATGTACAGTAACTCCCACCTTACACTTAGAAAACTGCATCCTGTGTCTGAGAGCTTTAATTGTTAATTTTGAAGATACTTGTGAGTGACTTAGACTCTCAAATCACTGCACTTTTTCTCTTTGTCGCCTACCCTGGCTGACAGGTGGATTGCAACCTATTTGCTTGAGCTGATGTGACTTTTTTTATATGACATTTCTATTGTCTCTTCATTTTTGTACTAGCCATACTAGAAAATCTTGTGTTAAATATATGATAGGAACCTGAAAATGTATTTTGAAGAACAAGGGGCATTATTAATTCAGTAATGAAAATTCCAGATTATTTGCTAGTTACTTTCTTTTTATCATCTTTATCTTTAGGGCTATAATTTCCTTTAATACTTAAAAGAAAAGTTATTTTGCTATTATGCTTTGCTGAATTGCCACATATTGCCATATGGGTGTGTCAGCAGTAGGGGTTTTAAAAGAATCTCATTATACCTCAACTTAATCTGGGATCTTGTTGGAAATGCACATGCCCAGGCCCCAGACCTTCTGAATTATAATCTTCAGGGTAATATGATCCTCATCTGATTTATTTGCACATTAAAATTTGAGAAATGCTTCTCTAGGAGATTTTTATTTTGGCTGATATATTAATTCTGCACTAAAATTATCACAACTTACATAATAGAAAAAAATGGCCTGAAAAGTTTTTATCCCATATTTCCTCTTTGGTTTTTCTGCAGGAGTCTTGGGGTTTATGAGGGTATCAGTCATAGGAATTATAGTATCCTAAGTTTTCTGGGACAATTATTTATATACTGGATCATTTTAATTCATTCTGGTTTTCAATGGCTTGGATATGTGCATGGCTAATGTGTATATACATCTTCGGAACTTTTTTGAAAGTGGGTACATATAACAAATAGAAACACTTTTTAAAATGTGTCTGTTTTGATAAAAGAATTTAGGTTTGTTAGTTTGGATCATTTTAATTCATTCTGGTTTTCAATGGCTTGGATATGTGCATGGCTAATGTGTATAGACATCTTCGGAACTTTTTTGAAAGTGGGTACATATAACAAATAGAAACACTTTTTAAAATGTGTCTGTTTTTGATAAAAGAATTTAGGTTTGTTAGTGAAGTGGCATTACTTTAGTTTTCTATTCGGTTAAACTACTATGGGCACAAAGACAAAGAGATTTTTGTTCCAGCAAATGCACAGCGGTAATAGCTGAAACCGGGGGAGAGATAATGCGCTAAGTATAGCAGTTAAGCGATAAAGATTTTGATTCCTAAAGTGGCAAGCCCCAAGCCTCAAAGCTGTAGAAGCAGCTTAAGGCAGCACATAGAAATGGCAAGAACTTCCTGGACCTATGAAGATGCTATGTGTAGAGTTAGAGAGGAGGCCAGGTGAGGTACATCCTAAAGAAACAGATAATTGGTAAGAGTTGGTTGTAGACCACACAAAGTACCATCTTATATTAAATTATCAGCACCTTCTCTATCATGAAATCCAAAAATCCTTTCAACATTAACTGTTGAAGTCTCTATAATACTGTCCACTCCTGGACACTCTTATTTGTTTTCCTTTGGCTTTGCTGACCTGCCTTACACTGTCAGGACTTGCCTCTTTGATCTGATCATTTGAAGATAAACACTTAAACACTTCGATGTGTTGCTTCAATTTTCACTTCCAGAGAGGTGATTGAAAGAAACATCTCTGCTCCAGACATCCAGACCCCGAGCAAGAACATCTCAGGAATACCTAAGGTTCAGTAGGTTGGTCAGAAACTAACAAACAAATAAACAACAACAAACTTATGATGCTGAGCCCTGCACATGGGACTTTCAATTCCATTCTGTGAAGTCATAGGGCTTTTCTTCAACGTTGCCTCAGGATCCCCCACAGAGGACTAGGTGACCAAACTTCTGAGATTTTTGGAGGTGCTCCCCCTTTACCTATGTTATATATTGAAGATCTATGTAGGTGACATTTGGTAAAATAATGATGATAATAATAATAATCTGGTTTAAAATTTACATTATGAACATTAAAGAAATATAAAGGATTTCAAAGGAATACAATGAACAACTTCATGTCAACAAGTTATATGGCATAGGTAAAGCGGACAAAATCCTAGAAACACACAAACTAATGAAACTGACTAAAGAAGAAGCAGAAAATTCGAATAGACATAATAACAAGTAATGAGATGAAATTAATTATTTAAATCTCTTGCAAAGAAAAGCCCAGGCCCAGATGGTCTCACTGGTGAATTCTACCAAATGCTTAAAAAAAAATTAATACAAATTTTTTACCAACTCTTTGAAAAAAAAGAAATTAAGAGTACGCTCCTCAAACCCTCACATTCATGGTCAATTGGTTTTGACAAAGATGTTAAGAAAAGTCATTGGGGAAAGATTAATTTTCTCAACAGATTTTCTGGAACAACCAGATATTCACATGCAAAATAATGAATTCATATGACTTCCTTATACTATACACAAAATCTAATTAAAAATGGACATAGACTAAATATAAAAGTTAAAACTATTAAACTCTGAGAGGAAAACATGGGAATACATTTTCATGACCGTGAGTTAGGCAATGATTTCTCAGATATGATATTAAAAAAATGACAAAAGGAAAAAAATAGATAAATTGGTCTTCTTCAAAATTAAAAATGCTTTTAAATTTCAAAATAAATTTAAAAGAGTCACACTGAATGGGAGATAATATTTGCAAATCATATATATATATGTATATATCTTATAAGAAAGCTGTATCCAGACTACATGGAAAACTCTTACAACCTACAACTTTATGAAAAGATTAATGACCTAATTAAAAGATAAGCAAAGGATATGAATAGACATTTCTCCAAAAAAGATATATGAATGGCCAATAAGCATATTGCAATAGTCATAAGCAAGAATGATGATCAACATCATTAGCTACTAAGGAAATATAAACCAAAACCACTCTTTCACACACACCAAGGATATGAAGAAATTTGAGCCACCATAAATTATTGTTGGGGATGAAAAAAGTTGCAGCTGCTTTGGAAAACATTGTGGTATATCCTCAAAAATTTAAATATAGAGTCACCATATGACTCAGCAATTTCATTCTTCGTGAAATTAAATGTCCACACAAAAATTTGTACATGAATATTCACAGCAGTATTGTTCATAATAGCTCAAAAGGGGAAAAAATCCACATGACCATCAACTGATGAATAGAATTCTTCGTGAAATTAAATGTCCACACAAAAATTTGTACATGAATATTCACAGCAGTATTGTTAATAATAGCTCAAAAGGGGAAAAAAATCCACATGACCATCAACTGATGAATAGAAAAACTGTGATATTTTCATGCAATGGAATATTATTTACCAATAAAAAAGAGAACAGAGCTGATACATGCTACAATGTAAATAAACCTTAAAAACAGTATTTTAAATGACAGAGTTACTTATAAAGGACCACACACACAGTATAATTATATTTCTATTAAAATCTAAAATACACAAATCTATAGAGATAGAAAGCAGGATAGCGGTTGACTAGGACCGGTGAGTTTTGGGGGAATTGCGAGTAACTGCTAATGAGTATGGGGTTTTTGTTCTATTTTTGTTTGTTTGTGTCTTTGTTTTTGGAGAGGATAGTAAGAATGTCTGAAATTGTGGAGACAATTGTAAGACTAAGAATCTATTTAAAAATATTGAATTGTTTGTATTAAAAGAGGTGAATGATATGGTATGTGAAGTATAAATCAGTAAACCTATTTTAAAAATTTCAAGTCAGGACGCAGAATCCCTAAACCATTTTTCCTATGGATTTTTATATTTCTCTAATATCATTATTTTTCTACTTGCCAGACCTTAAATTTGGAGTCTCTTTAGATTCCTCCCTCTCTTTAACTTTCTTTTCTTGAACACTAAAGTAGATCAGTGTTTTTCTGGATAATGCCACAAATCCATTTCTCATTTTTCATTCTTATGACCACAGCAATATTTCATGCCATTATCAGTTCTTACCTTGATAAATAAAATTATTTCCTAACTAGCCTCTGTTGTCTTTCTCTCTTCAATTATCTCTAAACTTGAAATAATTCCTCCAGGATCTAATAGCCTTTCAGAATCTGTAGTACTTCCCCATTGGAATGAAATCTAACATATCTCTGCCTTTTAGAATTTCCTCTTTGACCCTCCAGGATCTAATAGCCTTTCAGAATCTGTAGTACTTCCCCATTGGAATGAAATCTAACATCATATCTCTGCCTTTTAGAATTTCCTCTTTGACCTTTTGGCAGCTAACTTGAATAATAATTTCTAGCTAAATCGATCTAAACTTTTCCTACTCAAATAATCGAATTTACCATTTTCTCAAAGCCCAGGACTTCATTCCTTATCTCTATCATCCCACTGGCACTTACATTGTACAGACTAGAATTGGAAAATGCCTTCTGTTTTTATGTCCAGACTTCCTAAATCAGTGATATTCAACTTTGCCTACACATTGGAATGATTGGGGAACTTCAAAAACTACTTTCTGGTTCGCACATTCAGAGCTTCTGATTTCACTGGTATAGGCTGCAGTCTGGGCACAAAAATAGTCTAAACATTAATCCAGGTGATTTTAATATGAAATCAAGGTTTGAGAAACTTAGGCTTAGTGAATAGTAAATTCTTTGTAAATAAGATTCACTCTATGATTCATCACCTCTCCAGCACTTAGTACAACACCTAAAATGAAAACATGCTTAGTTAGTCATTGTTTAGCAAGCATTCTTTTATCATAATTCATTCTCCTACATTATTTCATTTTTTAAAAGATTTAAAAATGGCCGAAGTTTTGAAGAAAGTTGTATTGACAAATGCTTTGGCCTTGTACTACTCTCCTGAATCTCTTAACCGGAAGTGAACAGTCACAGTGCAGTCAACACTGGAGGTGCCACTGACATTGGTTTCCAGTGTTCCAGATCAAAGACATTGTTATGGCCCATGGGCTTCACTGACTTAGCGGTCATAGGATCATTATTTACAAATAATGTGATTTTTTAAACATAGAAAACCAAATACAATCTCTAGATAAATTATTAGAAATAACAGAAGAGTTCTTTGAGGTGGCCAAGCAAAAGATCGATATGCAAAAAGCAAATTGACTTTCTATACTTCGGAAACAAATAACCAGAAAATATAATAGTAAAGAAGACATTATTTGATATTTTATCAAAGATTATGGATAAACTAGAAATAAATATTTAAAAAATTACAAGACACAAATAGCAAATATTACAAACCTGTAAAAGGCGTTAATGAAGACCTAAATAAACGTAGATTAGACTGCATTCAAGGCTAGGGAGACAGTGTTTTAAAGATATCAATTCTGCCTTAATTGTGCTTTAAATTCAGTGCAATTCTGATTGAAATCTCTAATAGCAATTTTCATGGAATTTCATAAAGCAGATTCTTAAATTTTCATGGAAGAATAAAGGGCCAGGGAGACTGAAATTTTCTGCTCTACCAGATATTAAGACTTGATATGAAGTTATGTTAATTAAGACACTGTACTCTTATGCAAATTGGTGAAAAGAATAAAATAGAGACCTCAGAAACAGACCTGTATCTATATGGAAAACTGTAACCTAATGGTGAAATTTAAAAAAGGATAAAGAGGAAACTTTCTACTACAGGTTCTGAGACTTACAAGTTGACTGTCTTGAACTCTCAATTGTCTTTTCCAGAAGCAGCGCTGTCCATTGAATCTGAAGTCTGTTTGAGAGCTGTTTCACAACCTACTGTTTGCTTAGGTGCCCAACCCTACAAATCTCTCTTGCTTTTATTGAGTTAAGTTACATCAGAGACAGGGAGACTTCAAGCTCATAATATCTATTGTTATTTTTATTAAAAGAAGCACTGCCCTTTTAGGATTGGTACAAGTATCCATATGTTTCTATCCTTTGACGATATGTGGGAATTGTCTAGATTAGGACAGGGAACAGCTCGTTTCCTCTTCATCTAGACATTAGTCCTCTAGAAAGCTTATCTTTCCTGAAAAAGCAGAATAGACCGAACCCAAAGTCAGAACCTCCACTATTAACCCTCAGTGATCCTACGTTACAAACACACTACGATTGCTCCCACCGTCAGTGCCTTGCCTCTGATAACACCTCTCCTCAACCTTTGCGAGGGTGGTGTTTAATTTAAGTATTGCACCTTCACCCTGGCTGTCTCATTTGAGACTCTTGACACAAAACTTGTTTTCAAGATTCAAGCTTATGTTTGGGTAGGGTGAGAATTGTTTATCATCATTCTAGCCACAAGCTACAAAATGACTGTCTAATATGCCAACGCATATGGAGTAATATACCTTTCCAGTGCCATGTTCTCTCCTAACATCAGGGAAGTGGTTATCTACTATTTTTGATGGTTTGAATGCTGTCTTTGCCTCTGTTATATTTTAAGTTAAAATCAAGACAAGTAGAGCAAAGGAATGTCCCCCCATCTCTGAATTTCCCATAGTCAGGAAAGAAGGGTAGAAATTATAAATGTCACAACACATTGTAATGTAGCTGGATATAACAGGGTGATGGATAGTCATCTACTAATAGGTCTGTTTCATGATCAATATGGAAACTGCCTTAAAATGAATGACAAGCTATAAATCACTCATAGCAGATATATATATATATATATATGTATCACAGATAAGTTATTTCACACCTTCCTGAGTGTGTGCATGTCTGTGTGTGTAGGTCTGCATCTGAGCTTTGTTTATGCACAGAAATTGAAGAACTGAACTCATACAGACCTGAAGTACAAGTATCATTTTCTTTGTTATTTCACACCTTCCTGAGTGTGTGCATGTCTGTGTGTGTAGGTCTGCATCTGAGCTTTGTGTATGCACAGAAATTGAAGAACTGAACTCATACAGACCTGAAGTACAAGTATCATTTTCTTTGTTTTGCTGAATTTTCTAATTTTTTTAAATTACCTTGCACTACTTTGTAATCAGAGACAAAATCAATTATAGTTTCCAAGTATCTTCAACATTTTTATGTAGGTTCTAATTGTACATTTAGCATTTTCTTCCATATTACCTCTTTATATCTCTGCTTGCTTTCTTTATAAGTTGAAAGGGCTATAAATCGAGGTGTCTGGATATACCTGGAGACTTTGTGTTACTGCTCTCCTATAATCTGCTCTATTTCAAACAGATGAAGGTCACACATGCCTTCGAGTCCCAAAATCAAACCATTTCTATCAAACCAGTCAATATGAATAGTTTCTTATAAGAACAGTGATTTAAAACAGGAGTACATTACACTTGATTACATTCTGAATACTAATTGACTTGAGCTTTTCTTATTGTCTCTAGTCTCAAAGGCAGAGGTTTTGACTAAAATGTAAATGGGTAGCTTTCGATAGTTTGTCTCATTTACTCAGGAATACTACAGAAAAAATGATCATAGCTTTTAATGGCCACATAAATGAAGTTATCTTCAGTGACTTGAATATACAGGCTCAGAACAGTTAGAATAACTTTTGGAGTTGCTGAGAATTTTGGCTTCTACAAAAATTCCTTTTTTCTCACTCTAAGCCTTATATGTGAACAAGAAGCCAAACGGAATGTAATAATTATTTTCTTTTTTTATTGAAACATAATTGATTATACATATTTGTGGGGTACAGAGTTGAATATCAATACCTGTGTACAATACATGATGATTAAATGAGGTTAATTAGTATATTCATCTTTACAAAACGTAATCATTCTTTGTAACCCTTACCTAATTTAGTGATTCTAATACACAAATTATTTTTTAGATATCAATGATTTTCTCAGATCTATCCTTTATGTAAATTCACTACACGATAGTACATTTCCCACCTGGTCACCCTTTTTATTTATTAAGCTAAAAATAAGGGATGAGGCAAAGGCTATGATTGCATTGGGATCCAGATCCCAAGATAGAGTCTGAGCAGTTTGAAATGACATGTGTGTCACTGTCAAAAACCAATGGCTTGCCACATCTATTGATGTTGAGTACATCATCTGGTTCAGTATAATTAGGTTTTCAAGTAAGTTGATGAGAAAATGAGCCTTGTGCACTTACCCAAATGGAGAGTGTAAAAGAATTATCTTTTGATTGGCATAAATATGAGATGGGTTTGAAAAATAGAGATCAGGTCATGAGAAGACGTCCCTACTTTTGTGATCAAATATGACCATGACATATCAGTTAAAGAGAGGAAATGGAACTCAACTTTTCTTTCATCACCCAAAGACATGGCTCATGATGACATTTCTAGCAGGAAGTTAATGACAGAGGGTCTCTGTGGTTGTTCCTAATTAACTGCCTGTCCCAGAAATAAAGAGGAATAGAGATGATGGTTTACTGAAAGCAAGCAATCGACATTGCCATCAACTGGGATATGAACTTCACTCTTCATGAGACAGTGATAGGCGTTTCTGGAGTGAGGAATAGGCCAGCTAGGGGGCATGAAGTTTGGTGACCTAGACCTTGTCTCCTCTTCTTGTCAGGGTCTGCACTGTCTCTGCACGCTACTCTAGAAAAGTCCATTGCACTGAAGGTTACTTCCCCCTCAGAGTGGCTGCGTGCTTGAGACTTAAACCGACAGCTTCAGAAATTTGTTAAAGGGTGCTTGTGAGGCAGTTTAATATTTAAATAATTCCAATTCTAAGTGGCAAGATAACTAGAGTCGATGATTTCAGTTTAGGGAAACTTCACTGGTCACCTTGCACAACTTCACTCAGAAGTTATCTCTTAATTTTGATTATGCTCAGCCATTGTGGATATCAGCCTACTTGTCCCCATGAGCGAATAGCAGCAGAAGGGAAGCTGCCACAGACGTCCTCTTCCAAGACACTACACATTCCATGACTCTTTTCACTCTAAGAAAAGTAGTATTGTTTTGTTTTAGAAAGAGTTACTATTTTATCTCTACTTTTTAGGCTTACACAGGTGTGGAGCCATTTAACTTGTAGTTTCATTCAGGGCTTTATTGGTTTTAATAACAATAATATAAAGTTAAAAAGACTTGAGCTCAAGTTCTTGTTTTTCTGGCTGGTGCAAGTTATATGGACTTGGGAAATTAACCGCTTAAACTTCAATGTTTCTTTAACTTCAAAGTAAAAATAATAATATTTACTCTACCCACCTAATGGGTTATTGCAAAGAATAAAGGAGAAGAAAAAAAATACACAAAAGGACTAATACTAATAATTAAAAATACACAAATATGTTAGCATTCTATGCAAATGTTATTGCAGTTTTCTCTTTAAAATACCATTATGAGCTTGAATTATCAAATAAATAAGTTTACACATTCTTTGACTCTAACAAAAATAATTTAAATATAACAGGACTTACTACCTATGCCTTTCAGGTGAAGATAGAGCTTCAATTAAATGAATTAAGAAAAGGTCATATAACTATTACAGTGAAAGAAATAAAACATTTTAGCATATGTAAAATGGGCATTAGATGAAGTTTCACAGGAAAAAAACATAGTTATAATGAAAATTAAATATTGTGAAATGTAAGAGACATTATTTAAATGAATTTATAACCAGTTAAACAATTATATCCAGTAAGTATTGACCGTGTTCTGATGTTAATCTAGAAATGGGTTACTAGTTGTAGTTTTATTCTACTCACTTCTTATGCCCTGTCACACATTTATTAATGGCTCAGATGAAATCCAGAAAAGAACAACTTGATGTATTTGTGGATAACAAAAACTGCATAGGATAGTTTTAAAATTTAGTATCAGAAATATGAGCAACATCAGTAGGTTTAAATAATTAACCAGGACTAACTAGGTGATGTTTAAGTTAATAAGTACACTTAGTACACTAAATTTCAAAAACAGACCAACCAAATAGGAAAAGGATATAGCAGTTAGTATGAAAGAATCACTTAGTGCCACAGCAAAATTAATAGATCAGTGGTGTGACTGAGATTCTATGAAGCCGTGGATACAATCTTGAGTAGTGGCCTGTATATGAAGCAATAACAGGATACTCTCTTTGACAGACCTCCCCCAGGGAGTAAACCTTATATAGTGCGTAGAGACATAGACTCTGCAATTAGATTGCCTGGTTCAGTACCGGCTACGTGACGGTCTTCTAGTTGTGTGACTTTGGGAAATTACTTAATCATCTTGTACCTTAGTTTCTTCAACTGTAAAATGGAATTAACAGTAGTACATGACTTATGAAGTTATTACCAGGCTCAAGAGCATACCCCAGTTTCTCAGAATGGGGCTTGACACAAAATTAGTTAGCCATTACAATCATCACTATTAATTCTGAATCACAAACTAAGAAGGACACTTACAACCTGGAATATTTGCAGAGGAGGAAAGTAGGATGGTATTAAGATAATAACACATCCCTATTTATTGAACATTTATTAAGCTCCAAACCATGAACTCTGGGAGTTAGATATGTTTATTTTAATTTGTATATGAAGCAACTGTGGATTAGATAGGTTATATAACACAACCGATTGACAAATGTCTGCATGGCTTTAAAATACCTTTACTCATCAAGTAATGCTTATTTAAGAATAAGCTGATATAACTGAAGACGTTTAATCTGGACAAGCGGTGATCAAGTAAAATCATATTGTATGCGCACATTTGAAGGACTGTCAAGTACAACAGGCATTTGACCCTGCCCGGCTAATAATATAGTTCTACATAAAGATTCTAAAACAGGGCTCTGGTTCATCCCCTTATCTACTCAGGCCTGGGTTGACTGCATTAACCTCTTATCTGAACTTCATACCACTAAGCTTTTCTTAGCACAATTCATCCTGCACCTTGTTAAAAGATTCATCTTCCAAAAATACTAGCACTATTATATCAGCCTCTAGCTTAAAACTCTTCAATGTTTTCTTCATGGTATGCAGGATAAAGTCCAAATACCTTAACTCAGCATTCAGAATCTTTTATGACCTGGTTGCAATCAATATCTAAAATCATTACTGTTAGGACAAAAGGTGCCTTCCACATAATGTAGTCCTGTCCCACCATTATTTGATGAGAAAAATAAAGCTCCGAAAAGTCACATGATTTATCATGAACCGATAGCTAGTTAAGAGAAATGCATGTCCAGGTCTCTCTACCACTATCACGAACAAGACTTCAAACCAATGGCAATAACTGTAGCGAAGCCCATTGTCCTGGATGACATGGTAGGTTTCCCACATGTATTTCCTCCATGCATCCCCAAAAGAGGTTTGTCTTTTCACAACCTGTTATTAGTGTCTTCCTGTATTTTTATTTGAACCTATAAACATGTCTGGATTAATTTGCTGAAATGCATAGATGTAACTACGGGCAAAGTCAAGTGAAGTGCCTCTGAGAATATCAGTGTCGTTGAGATTGTTTTGCTTTTTGTTTCTGTTTTATTATTTGTCATTGTTAACTTTGAGACTGTTATTAGAAGAAAGAGGCATCCCAGTGGTAGTGTATGTTTCTGCTTAATTGCCAAGAATATGTTCATAGTTCATGGTTTAGAGGAAAAAGTGCAGGTTCTAGAGTCGGTCAGTTTTAACATTTTGGCTCTGTCCATTTCTAGATGTGTGACCTGAGGATAGTTGGCACACTTCTCTGAGCCAGGGTTTCCTGAGCACAGACAGGGACCTTTCTTTTTTACTGTTAGATACTAGAAGGTTTTATGAAAATAAAGAATTTGAAATATGTGTTAGTCCTTTACAGTTAGAACCCAGCCACAAGAGGAGGTTGGAGGACACAGAATCCAGTTCTTCTTAATAGCAGACTTATTTTTGAACACCCAGCGCAGGTCTTTGCACATCAACCTAGAAGATAAATATATAAAATCACAACATTTAAGGTATGTTATCTTTCTCTCATTGAGCCCCACTGTCATGTCCCTGAAAATCCCCAGTCTCTGTACCATCTGGAAGGCTCCATGAGAAGGCCCCTTCCAAGCAAACCCCAGCAAGTGTTTTCACAACTTCTGCTTCTAGAGAAAGCAGGATTTTGTGTCCTGGAAGCTTCCAGAAGCTCATCCTCCTCCTTCTCTTAGGAAGTACTCCTGGCCACCTGTCCTCAAGGACCAGCATCAGTCCTGTTACTAAAACCTAATAACGAAAGGGCACCGCTACAGGACTCAATTTTTAGAGTGCCTATTTTGAAAGATAAAACACATTTTTGTCAGGAGGCTCAAAGTGCGGTTCTCTCATTCTTTCAGAACTCACATCCTTTTCTGTGATGTCGGGCATTTTTAGTTCTCCTCTTGTCCCTTTGCCCTTTCGTTTGACACATCGCTCCTTGACAGAGGCTCACCTGCATTGTCAGGGAGGAATAACCCCAGGGCAGGCCGTTTTCTCATCATCCTCCGTGGTGAAGAGTAATGCAGAGAAATAATTTCGTTTTCCCAAACCTCTTTATCCTCTTTGATTCTTCTCATGCTTTGCTAGTCTGCAGGCGCTCACTGTGGCGGCCACAGACAATGCACAAGAGAGTTTTTTCTTATTTTGTTCTTTTCCTCTACCTATTTTTTCCCCTTTAAAATGTGTCTTTGTCCTTCACATCGTTTTCTAACCTCTTACTGTCAGACTTGTCACTCCATGCTATGATTGCGTATGTATACTCAGTTCCATTTTCATCGGAGCCTCTGAGGGTTGGAAGGGAACTTAGAGGTCACCAAGCCCAGTTCACACAGGGGCTCTGTCTTCAGCTCCTGTAGCAGACAGCCACTGAGCCTTTCTTTGGATACTTTAGTGTCAGGAAGTGCCCTGGTTTGCAGTGTCGCCCATCCTATTACAGGAGCACACCCATCATCAGGTTCCTTTCTTATTTTTAGCTGTCATCTGTCTCCTGGTGACATCCAACCACTACTGAGGTTGTCTCTGGAGCTGTTCCAAATAAATCTATCACCTCTTGGTTATCTCTTCTCATGTGCTCCTTTTATTCTGTGCCTTTAACTATTCCTGATATCATGTGGCTTCCTGCTTTGTTTCTTTAATTTCTGGTGGAAACAACTGAGCTTACAAAGGTAGATTTTGTCCCAAAATTGAAAACCAGGAGAACAATAGGAACATAACAGTGTGTCACTGGAATAACATTTTTGTTTCTTTTTACTAGTGCCACTTTTACTAAGACCCTTGGCATTATAATATGAATTCTTCATTTATATTAATTTATGCATCTATGATAGATGATGTTTTTACCAGTTTTGCTACAGTTGTTAAACTAATATTTTATTGACCAAAAGTCTGTTCCTGAATCAGTGATTCTTCAACTTGTTATTGCCTTTTGGGAACAGTTCAGGGCAAGAGTAAAGGCAGTTCTTCTAAAGACCAAAAATGGGGACAAGCACCACCAATCCCTCCAAGGTAGGATCATATTGCATATTCAAATATTGTCAAATGGGCCGGCCCGTGGCTCACTCAGGAGAGTGCGGTGCTGATAACACCAAGGCCCCGGGTTCGGATCCCACATAGGGATGGCCGGTTCGCTCACTGGCTGAGCATGGTACTGACAAATATTGTCAAATGACCTCATAGGATCTCAGCAGGAGAATGGAACGGGGATTAAGATGGTCTATAAACTCGCTTATGGAGAACACAGAGTATCTTAAAATAAATATCACAAAAGAAGAGAACGTGCATATTTACAAATACAGGCAAAAACATTAGCTAAGAGACTTCTTTCAGACAGTGGAATACATATAGGTACCCTCTGCCCATTTATACAAAAGGGATATCTGAACACATATTTGGAAACCAGTGCAGAACCGAAGTAAAAATAATTCACAGCTCCGTGGCAGATAGAAGAACTCTCAGAGATGTGAATGCATTCTTACTGACCACACCTGCAGTAATAGCACCGACATGACCCTTCAAGTTGGCTTTGTACCTGGAAACAGGGGCCTCATCAGCAGGGAATGGAGAAAGCTGGTGGAGAGGTAGTTGTGTTTGCCAGGCCTCTGAGCAGGCTAGGGACCGGGAGTGACCCATAGGCATGAATGTCCAGGTGCAGAGAAGCACAGAGAGGAACCCAAAGGGCAGGATGCACAGGTGAAAAGCACAAGACATGGTGTATGAGCCTTCTGGAGAAGGCTGGGGAAGAGAGACATCAACTACAAAAAAAGGAGTGTTAGGGGGAAGAAAATCAAACCTCGACACTGATCGACTTCAGTCACATGCACAGCATGGAAAATCTTCCTGAAGACTTTCTCACCTCAATGTTTAAGAACAGTTAAGAAGATTATCAGCTTATTACATTCCAACTATCACTTATTGTGCATTTACTATGTGCTGGCTAAATGTGAAGCACTTCCTAAAGTACTTCAGTTAATCCTCACAACTTGGTAAGGTAGATATTATTATTCGTTTCTTAGGAAAGAGGAAGACCAGATCAGAAAGGTTAAATAAAGAAATCAAGATTCAAGATCAGCTAGGTAGAAGACCAAAGGATACAAGCACCATCACACATGGCAGGTGGCTATTTGTCCACATTGACCCAAAGAACCTCCAAAGGTCAGCTCTGTTCTTCTGATCTTGCATAGATTGTACTCTTTGGAATGAAAAATACCAGTATATTGAAATAGAAAGAGCCAGACTAGGGACTTCGAGGCAGAGATTTTTGTCTCAACTTTGCTCCTGGCTAAATTCATATCATGCAAATCACTCAACTCTTCTTAGACTCATTTGTCTCAGCTGGCAAATGGAAATAACAAGCTATCTCAGGGTCATTCCATAAGTCAAGTTATACAATGGATGTTCAAATGTTCTGAAGAGGAATGTATGAATGCAAAATATTTGGAACATGTTATCAGAGAAGCTAAGGGAGTTTGATTTTGAAAGTAGTATCAAAATACATGATATAAGCTGACAAGATTACATTAAAGCATTTATGTATTAATTTGCAAAGCATTTACTGAGTGTCTACAAATTAGGCACTAATTTGCAGAGTAGTAGGAGATACAAGGATATATAAGACAGCCCTTCACTCAAAAGGTTTGCAATTTAAAGTTTTTATTGGTGTTATTGCTGTATTTCAGAAAATGTACTTTTGTTTTCAGCATATGTTTATTTATGTAATAATAGACTTTACTATTGTTGTTTGATTTCTTGTGGCTGAAAATACACTGGAGAAAATTGAGGGTTTTTTTTTTTTTAATTTTTATCTACTCCCAATACAGAGTGTACACTTGAACTTGGTACCTGTATTTGCTGTACTGTATTATATTCAAATAACAAATAAAATGATGCAACTCATTTGTAAATACATTTGTAAGTCACTTGAATCTGGAGAAGCATAGAAAATTTTAAATATTCACACAGTGATCTGTATCCAAATTAAAGGCAGAGAGTTATGAAAATATTTCCAGAGGAAGCATTTTCCTCCCATAAGGAAGGAAAGGACCTCAAAGGCCAATTTCTGACTTTGTAGAGCCCTTCTGGTTCACTCGATGAGCTTCCAGGTCTTCAGTTACAGACCCAGAGAATGGCACCCAGAGGAATTACTACAGTTCATTTTGCAGGTGGATCATACACCACAGTAGCACAAGGTTTAATCACTGGGTTGATTCTACTGAAATTTCTCCCCAAATAAAATCCTCCATTTTATGTCATCCAAGTAGTTTTTGCTTCTCAATCCCAGTGATGATGTCATCAAATCATGATCATCTCAGCACACCGAGGAAGGAGTTGGCCAGTCTTATGTCGAAGGCCAGCAAATACTCTGTGAAAGCTGTTGTGGTTTTTTGTTTCTTTTCTTTTTTTCTTTTTTTTCCCCAGATGGGAAGTGGCTACAGAAGGGGGAGAAAAAAAAGGACAGATATTTATCTAGAAAAAAATGTATGAGTATGCCTCTTTTCCTTCAGTTCTCCTATTTCCTTAATATCTAGAGATGGGGAATGTTAGAAGGATAGAAATGTTACAAAGAATGTGAAATTGAGGAAAAACAATCCAATAATTGAGGTATTTGGGTGTTTTTCTACTTTGATAACAAGGTCAGTGTAGATATGTGCTAATAAAGTGATTATTATGGATTTTTATCAATCTAAGTAACAACAGGCAATCTTCGACATGGAAAATTTACTATAGCTCTTTTATCATTTCTTGTTTGGCCATCTGCCCAGGAGGCCTCAGGTTATATCATGTATCTGTTAACCTCATAGGGATTCTTCCTGTCTGGCATTTCTGCTAAGAAGCTCTACTTCTTTGAAGAAAATTATTGCCTCCAGTAATATTATTATTATTTATAATTTAAGTACCGGAGGACGCTGAAGTTGATGGAATCTGGCAGTGGGGTTAAGTGCAGCTAAGGGAAGTTGCCCTCCATGAAGTCAGGAGAAAAGATTAGGCACAATTGGAAAGAAATATTTAGGCAGCAAGAATGGATGACTACCACTTTCTCTTGTGATGCTTCAATTCCTAATAATGCGGGGGACAAGAAACAATTGTGAGAATTGGGGAAATTTGGGAAGGGCAGTGAAGGTTTGAAATAGCTGTTGAGACGAGTTTGGGTGGAGAGATGTCTGAGGAGGACCCCAGTGAGGTTGAGGTCTTGTCTTATTCATGGTTCCTGTGCTCATGGCTGGGTGATTTTCTGCAGCAGTAGGCAAGAGTTAACTCTGCTACTGGCGCATATGGAATGACACAGTTCTCAAGATGGATTCTATACAGTAGCAAGGAGAGGGTAATACGAGTCCACCAATGGGTAAAGTAATGGACCATGCAGTGTTGTCTAGATAAAGACGAAAATGAGAAAATGAGGTTAGGGGCCGGCCTGGTGGCGCACTGGATAGTGCGCCGCTTGGGAAGCGCGGCGGCGCTCCCGCCCGAGGGTTCGGATCCCACATACAGACCGGTTCCCGCTCACTGGCTGAGCGAGGCGCGGGAGCAGCACCGAGGGTTGCAATCCCGTTGCCAGTCCCCGGTCCGGTACGGGGACAACACTGAGGGTTGCGATCCGTTGCCGGACATGGAAAAAGACAAAAGACAAAAAAAAAAAAAAAGAAAATGAGGTTAGGAGGAAAGTTATTAACTGGAAAGAAAATGAAAAGCCTAGTAAGAGGTCTTTCTACAGTAAAAAGTCAGTATACTAGAAGTAAGAAAGGTAACTAGCTGGAATACTAAACTGGAGTCAGAGAGGGGAATATTAAAGTTTAAGATTTCAAGGATGGAATAATTCTGATTCCTAAGTAGGTCAAACCTGTGGCAGTGGAAGTGGATCACTGAAAGCCAGTGGCAGTGTGGGCAAATGGAGTAGAAGAGTCAAGGAAATTGTTAGTTTAAGACATTCAGTGGGCCAATTGCATGGACGTTTAAATCAACCAAGTGATTAGTGGCATCAGAAGTACACAAGAATATCATAAATCAAGTGCCAGAATACTCTGAAAAAGTAATTGGGTTACCATGGATTTGGCTAAGTGGCAGAGAAGGTAGGATTAAATGGCTAGAATGTAAAGTTGTTTTATTTGGTTAGGAGGGAATAATTTTGAACAAATTGGAGCCATCTCCAGTTGATAACTCAGAAAGGCAGCATCCTTGGAAATGGAAAGTGGAGACAAGTCAGTCCACCGGGAACCCACAGAGGTCTCGGTACAAAAGGAAGGAAAAATGGTTGCAGAAG
Organism: Galeopterus variegatus; assembly: GCF_000696425.1. Taxonomy (NCBI): domain Eukaryota; kingdom Metazoa; phylum Chordata; class Mammalia; order Dermoptera; family Cynocephalidae; genus Galeopterus; species Galeopterus variegatus. Next base: position 28,281 of record NW_007727141.1, on the reverse strand, counting down.
GCAACGCAGGTTGAATGAAGAGGGCAGGGACTAAAGGGCTATAATTCGGGGCAATCATGATGGACACCAAGAACAAGTAGCAAGATAGGATTACCTAACTAGAACAGCAATTTAAAGATGAGTCTGTGTTTACACAGAGACCATGGGTGGTGTCCCTGGCGAGATAGTTTTTTTTTTTTGTCTATGGCTCATTGCAAACAGGCCTGTGTTAGAAAGGAAAAAAAGTCAGAAATTGATATTTGTTGCACAGTTGACAAATTATCTCATTTAATATTCATAACAACTCCAGCATGTGGACATAATTATCTTCATTTTTAAAGAGATGAAGACATGAATATCAGAGAAGTAAAATAATTCTTCCACAGTTATTAATTCCAGCAAGTCCTTAGTACAAAAACCCAAACCTAGGTTTGTCTGAACATTCTTTCTCTTATACTCATTGAAAAGAATTGACCTGTAGCTCCAGATCTACACTTGCTCCAGATGAGTCAATTAATTTCTAAGTCTAATTCTTTATCTCCAAGATAAGGAGCAAAATATCAACTTTGCCTAAAACTGTTCCACTTTTTTAAATGATCAAGTGAGATGTTTATAAAAACAGTCTGAAATAAACATATAAAACTATACATGCATATATTAACTCCACTCATGAATACTCTTTTTTTGCACCATTAAATCCCTACAAATACAGGTAAATGTAATTACTCATTTATCCATTAACTTTAAATGTAATAGTTTTTCTAGTATAAGTCTATACTATAAGCAATTAGAAAATGCAGGAAATAAAAATATTCAGCTTTATAAGGCCACTTCTTTTTCTATAGGGGAAAATTTCTACAGCAGTGTACAAGGGACCATGTTCATTTTCATTCTTTTCTTCACCTGCTTTTGTCCTATTTCTCTGTTGCTGCCTATCTCTGGGAGTAAAAGCTCTTGGTGGCTTTCACTTGCACTTTTCTAATTACAACTCTACTAATGAGGTTGAGCATCTCTTTATTTATTGGTCATAAACATTTTCCGTGAAATGACTTTTCTATTTTTTTTATCATTTTTCTATAAGGGTGATTGTCCTTTTCTGTTAAGACCATCTCATTTCGTAGACATAGAGGTTGCATCAAGAAGATGAAGTAAGGTGCACAAAGTCACACAGTAAGTTAGTGGAAGAGCCTGAACCAGGACAGAAAAAGTCCAGTGATTTTACATGCGTCATGGCCTCCCTTCCACTGAGACGGCTCATCCTCAAATACAGGGGGCACCTGCGTGAAGACACTTGCACAGGACCATGTGGAATGTCCACCTGCAGTGTTTCTTGTGACTTCGGTTTCATTCTTCCAAGAGAACTGAAGCAAAATGTGCCAGGCACATCAGTGACGAGGGAATCTGTCAACTTTGATGATACATGGAATTGGTTGTAAAGCAAGTACTAGTATAGAACTCACGGTCCGGAGAAAGGTGAGAGTGAATGTAGATTTGATTTGAAACCTTGTGTAAGATAGATGATAGTCACTAGAGAAATGACAGTTGGAGCAGAAAATAATAAAATGTGACTTGCTAGAGAGGCTGGCTGGCTGGTCAGCGTTAGGAGGTTTGTTCCTGCAGCTTACTCTCCCTTTGTTTCACAGTATTTATAACACACTTGACAGTTTGTCACTCTTTCCCTCTGATTGATATGAGAAAAGGAGGAGTGGGGGATCAGCATACAAGGAGATTTGCTGTCATTTCCTCCTGGTGCCCTCAAAGAATAACTTGGGATCTGGAGTGGAAGAAACCCAGACAGTACTTCAGTGACTTTATTCATTCATTCCTTCTCTTGCTCCTTCCCACCCCCTCATTCATCATTGTGAGCACTGGATCATTTTCCTGGAACAAATACGCTGAGTTGAACTAGTGAGGAGAGTCCCGTCTCCTACCATAATGGCATGCGGTGGTCTACATGTGGTCTTTGACTTTCCTCCTCATATCAGTTTACCAGGTTCTGCCACCCTTCTTCCCTTCTTGCTCTTTTCTTTTTTATTTTTCTTCCTTTTCAGTGGCTTTCAGATCAAGGTGAAAATAACATCTCTGGAGAGGCTCTTGTTTGTATGAAGGCTTAGATGACACCCCTGTGAGACACACAGGATCTGGCTCCGCAGACCCTTAACACTGAACTAAAATCATAGATCTTCAGAGTGGGTGTGACAGAATGCATGCAGATCATTGGTCCCACCACGTGTCCTGTGAGAGGAACCCTATAGTGGTGGGCTCTTTGCCAGGACAAGATCAGGAGTAGATGGGAGGGCTTGTGAGGATGTGGGAAGAGAAAAGAGCATATAGTTCAACTTTGAAGACATCCAACATTTTCTTTCCAATATTTTGTACAGGACGAGTAGGGTTTTTTTTTCTAAATATGACAATATAAAATAAAATATTTGTACCTATGTCATGTTTTATCATTAGAGTGCAAAATCTTCTGTCAATTTTTTTTTTCTAAATATGACAATATAAAATAAAATATTTGTGGGGCCGGCCCGGTGGCGCACTGGATAGTGCGCCGCTTGGGAAGTGTGGCGGCGCTCCCGCCCGAGGTATGTCATGTTTTATCATTAGAGTGCAAAATCTTCTGTCAAAAGCAATATTTTAATTTAATTTACCTCTTACCTCCCTCAGTTTTTCTCCTCGCTTCTTTCTACTTTTATTTTTGTATTTATTGATTTATAGATTTAATTGAGCCATTACTGAAGATCTTATAATTCAACCCAATCAATTTACAAAAGAGGAACTGAGAACAAAGGGGGGCATGGTTCAGCTGGCTGACATTCTTCAGTCCTGAAGCTGCAGTCTTCTGACTGCTAGACTGCTTCCTCCACTCATTAGAATGAGTTTCTACTCTAGGAAATGACTTCTCTGAAATCTCCTGACGGACTTGTAGACCAGGTCTTTATTTCGCTTGTTTCACTTCAGTAAACCTAAGAAAGTTTTGAGTGTTCAGAGAATGAGCATTTAAGAGCCCTGTAATCCCCTAAATTAGTGGTCAATATCAATACTGCTGATTGTGTGGCATTGTCAGAAGGACTTTGCAGAGATCTCAGTAGAGTCGTTATCCTCTGCAAGGAGTTACCAAAATACATTTAAGTACGTAGATAGTTTTTCTGCTGCGTTTGTTTCCTGTGATTTTCCAAGATCACAAATATCTTGATTATATGAGTGTTCTAATTTATTTTTCCCATTCTTAGGAACCCATATTTAATAAAATTTCACATATGAGGGACATTTAGTTATGCCACATGTACAAGCATTCATTCAACACACATTCATCGAATACCTGCCATGCATATTCTACTAACAGGAAGTGAAAATACAAAGAACAGATATGACTTTATTTATCTCAGAAAGCTCACAAGCAGTGGCTGAAATAAATATGCAAACCAAACTTTTAAATCCTATGCCAGCAGATGCTCTATGCCTTAAGATTTAAAGAATGGGCCAATGTTTTACAGGCAGACAAAGCTAACCAGGAGAAGGCAAGGCAGCATCAGAGAAGCAGTGCCTGTTGCATCCTAGCTGTGCCTCTTCTTCCTCAGGACAGGTGCATCAGCTCTGCAGACACAGTGGAGGCAAGAGGACTAATCTGAGCAGCAGGACACTGCCTCAGACAGGCACATGCATTCTGACTTTTTTATTCAGTGTCCCTCTGTTCTCTCACCATGATGGTGAGAAGGGAGCTTGGACAATATCTAGTGTAATCAACTAAAGAAATGAATCTTAGTGGCAAAAGGGTCATTTTTAGTGTGGGGAGAGCCTCCAGGGCTCAGCTGGTGCATCAGTCAGTCAGAAACTTAGTGTTCTTCCTTTGAGGGGACATGGTCTGTGAGCTGACACCTAGATAAACTACCAAAAAAGAAGAGGAAATGATCCAAAGCCAACTATATGTGTCTGTCCTCATTTTTTTTACTTAATTATTATATATAATATATTCTTAGGTGTATGTTTATTTATAGCCTTATAAATAAATGCCATTAAAAAGTCAGTGACCTGTCACCTGAGCAAATAAACCAGGCACACATGTTTAGTTTTGTGTGACACCTCAAACTTTCACCACTCTTTCTTTGGCATGACGTTCATCTCACTTCTAGAGTCAAAAGAATGTCAGTCATTCTACAATTCTGTCAATTTCTTCCTCTTGTCTTTCCATGAGGTCCCATCGGCTTGAACATTATCTTCTAAACCTATTAATGCAGCTTATTTTATTTCTTTTGACTAACCCTTATATGATTTCCTCTTTGTATTCAATGGGTTCCCCGTCTAAATTCCCTCACCATTGAGCTGTCCTCCTGGGTCTCCAAGTCCTTTCCTTCTCTCCTGCCTTCAGTCTTAGGATATTAATGACCCCTGCTGGTACTGGACCTTAGGGACTGCCTTTTCCTTTCTTGGCTCCTTTAGGGCATTCTCACAGAGCTGTGTTGGAGGGGGTAGGATATATCAGCCTGAGGCTTAGAATAGAAGTTCTGCTACAAAAGTATAGATTTAGTAATTGAAATGTACAAAACAAGAAAGGAAGATGGCTGAGGACAGAAGCCTAGGGACCACTAATAGGATGCTCTAAGGAAGTTTTCTCTTGTGTTCTTGCCATATTATTCCCTTGCCTCCCCTTTATCTATGAGCATTTCCTTTATACAAGAATACATAATAGTTAAATGATAGCCATAGGAAAAAATTCTTTAATGGGAAAAAACAAACAAACAAACAAAAACATAAATATATATATTTTTTTAATTCTGGTATGTAACAATAAGCCATGGCATTTTTGAATCTGTATAAAAACAGATTTTATTATAAATTCTTTAACATGGGCTATGTATTTATAGAAAACAATGCATTAGCTAGATTCCCTTTGAACTAATAACATTTCTCACTGACTGCTTGCATTGCTTTTCTCTCCTTTATGGCACATTAATTTAAATGGGGTTGGTCTTGATGTCTATGATAATTTTCATTTAGTTGGATGTTAATTATTTTCACAGGTAGAAGAACCCCAGGATAAACCGTTTTTCACAGTTTCTCTTGACGCTCTGGCGGTCCCAGTTTTCATTTAGCCATAAAAGAGCTTTAAAAATTCTTGTTTTCACACTGAGCAGTTCCTTTTGAGAAAAACATTCACCTTTCCTCTTAATTTCTCATGACTGCATTCTAAAATATGTCCTATCTTCTTCCTTCACGAGCCATGATATTTTATACATCAGTCATATCAGGGCATTAATTAACTCAGTTCTTATTAACTGTTACTAATCTCAAAGATAATAATGTGAGTGAAAATGGCACCTCTAGTAACTATTCCTTTGAATTGAGGTTTCAGCTTGGTATTTGTTTCCTTCCTTAGAACATCCTTGCCCTCAGATTCTCACCTCCCACCTGGCTCTGTATTATTTCCCCAATGGCGGTATCAACTCTAATAGCAGGATAAATTGGGATACATTCTACTCTATGCACTATCACCGTATTACCCATTAAATTCCAACCATGAGCTGGATGTGTGTTGTATCCTTAGCTGTGTAAGGATGTGGATTTTTTGACCACTCAACCCTCTGAGGAGTGGCCTGGCCTTGTTCTGTGTATGTTCCTAAGGGGGCACATTTTACCCAATAAGCAAATGGAGTCCTAGAAAGCATGGCTACTGGTCTGAGCAGCTGGTTTTACATCATTTTGGATTAAGTACCCTCACATACTGAAGTTTGAAGTTTATGCCCTTTGGTGCTAGCTATTAAAAAATATTAGCATAAAACTAAGTTGATAAAAAAAAGCAAAGTTCTGTTCTCTTGATTGCCTGAATTTTAACTTTGCTCATTTAAACATATGTTACCTACGCAAAGCACTGTAAGTCACTACATGAACATTAACTCTACTGTTATCTGCACATATAATGAGTATTTATTTTAATTTCCTCTGTATATATTTTATTTTACTTGAATAAATGGGGATAATGCATCACTGATATTTACTGAGCATCTTCTCTTATCCTCATTCCAGTTCTGGTATTAGAAGTAACTTAAAAGGAAAAATGTTGGATTCCAGTCTACCATAATGTATGTTCTTGATAAGGAAAGGTGAGATACGATAATTGCCATCATTTTACTACTGCAACAGAGAGAGTAAAATTTAAAAGTAATTTTGTATAAGACTGGAAGATGATACTATGAAAGCATGAAGTCACTTTGGGACTCTGAAATGGTATAGAATAAACATATGACCTTTATGAGAGAAGAAAGAAAAGACATCATTAGTCAGTGACCTTTTTGTTTTAATTTTTCCGTGTTTTTATACACTATTTTTTGCATATTATTTATTTTCTGTTTGCACTGTTTTCTAGATGATACTTAATATAAATGTACTGTTTAAGGGGAAATACCAACTCTTAGTCATCTAGAAAAAAATGCTTCACTCTGACCTAAGATTAATGGGTATAGATAGGAACAGGAAGCCCAGATCGGAAATAGACCTGGTTTCTGAATCCTCCATTACCCAACACCAATATATAAAATACACATAAGTGGGGCTTGTCAGTTACAAAAGGAGAAGGGAGGCCTCTACCCACATCCCCACTTCTCCTGTGCCCAAAGGACTTGAAAATTATTGGTATACTTCATTTCTGTTGTTAGAGCATCCTAATACTACCCTTTATTATTAATTAAATGGGGATTGCTAACACTTTAGCCTCAACTCAAATCCATATGCCTTTGGCTGTATAGTTAGTTATTAAGAGTACTGTTTAATGTAAACTGAAGTTACAAATCAATGCGGTCAGGAACAGAGAGAGGGAATTGGATCATATAAAGTGTTTTTTGTTTTCTTTTCGTATTATTATTAAACCCATTTACCAGAGGATGTGTATAAGCAGTAGAAAGATGACCTCTCTTTCCACTGACCTCAAAACAAACACTGAGCATTATTATTAAACCCATTTACCAGATGATGTGTATAAGCAGTAGAAAGATGACCTCTCTTTCCACTGACCTCAAAACAAACACTGAGCTTCTATTTGGAGGCGATGTTTGAGGTGATGTGAGGTTAGCCCTGGGACCCACTGTTTCAGAAAGCTGGGGAGACGCTCCCTCCTCCAAGTAGCCTCAGGAATGCCTAATGGACGAAGTAGGTGTTTTGGCCTGGGTTGGCAACCATCTTGGCTGACCCTATAGACTAAGCGCCAAAACCTCACTTCAATTCGTGCTGAATACACAGCACAGTAAATCAGGAACTCATGCAGGGCCAGAGGCCAGACATTGGAAAAGCAATGTCTGTGCTTTATCCAGGGCATCTTCTGGAAGCAGCGCACTCCTATTAAAACAAAAGCTGTTATGTGTATTTTTTTTTTTTTCTAAAATAGCTCTTTTAACTAAGGGACCAGATAGTTTCATTGCTGGCAACATATTCAGTGGGTTCTGATTTGCGAGTTGTTAACTTACTGATTTGATGCCCATGTAAATGAACCAGAAGTACTAGAGTTAAACAAGCTTACAAACACATAAGTTAGAAAAAGAAAATGTGTATTTATTTGCTGTGCAATGACATCCTTAATTATTATAAAAATATTGGCTTATTCTTTTTGAATATTTTTTTTACTGTTGCTTAGTGACATCTGAGAACTGAGTTAGGATTTCTGACAAATGGAGAGCAACCATGGGAAGACATATGTGTCTGAAAAAGCCACAAGACATACCGCAGGACTGTGTGTGTCTCTATATTGTATTAAAGCATCTAGCATCTACTCAGTACTCAATTTAAAAGTGCTTTTTTTTTTTCCTTTTTGTCTTTTTTACTGACCGGCAACGGGATCGCAACCCTCGGTGTTGCACCTGCACCGTGCTCAGCCAGTGAGCGGGAACCGGTCTCCACATGGGATCTGAACCCTCGGCGGGAGCGCCACTGCACTCCCAAGTGGCGCACTCTCCAGTGCACCACCGGGCTGGCCCAAAAGTGCTTTTTTTTTTTTCCTTTACTAAATATACTGGATGTTCTGTAGAATTCTGCAACCAAATTTAAAATTTTATGACCCCTCAGTAACTTTGATAACTGCATAAAAAATCTTCATATCTAAACTAAAAGATTAAATTTTATTGAAGCCACATCTCTAACTAATCAAAACATTTCATCAATTCAGAATTTATTATCAGTTCACTAAGGAAATCAAATTGAAATATGTCACTTTAAGAACTAAGCTAGAAGTTTAACAACTAAATACTTACCATCTGATTGCCTGATTTGGAAGAATAATCACTCACTGTGGTTGTTTGATATTACGGAGTCTATTTAATTGGAAACACAGTGAAGCTGGTTACACCGGTGTTGATGTCAGAATTTCTATTTTTCTAATGAAAATTTAGCAATTTATTAATTACCTACCCATTCATAGGCTGATGAGAATGAGCCATTTGAGAGAGGAGGAAAAATAGTGGTATAGGCAAGAGGACAGCATCTTTGAGCAGGTAGAAGAAGGAATCTGGTGTAAAAGAAGACACATTGCCTCCAGCCTGGACACAGACTCTGTCCACGTTAGCAGCAGGGAACACATGGGGTCTGGGCTCACAGCTCTGCACACTTCACAATGGGGAGCCTGTGGACGTTTTCTTGTATTCACTTCTATCTTTTCATTGTAAGAGGAAAGAGCAAGAACTTCTGTTGACAGTGAGAATAGGTAAGAAAGTGCTGGGGATTGGAAGAGACATTAAACATATGAAATAGTCTTTTAATGGAGATAGAAAGAGAATGATCCAGCAGCTCTGTCCTCTTCCTCTGACAGTAATATAAGTATTCCAGAGTTTTAAAACTTTGACTATATGCTCATCAGCATAGTCTGTCTGAGGCTTACCAGTTGGTCCCTTACCTTTTATGGTTGACTGAAAAAGTGACAGAGAGGCTATTTTTACATTTGTGCCCTGGAAACCCTGAACCTCTTCTGGGATAGGCACTGATGTCACATAAATGATGGTGGCCCGGTCATCTGTATCTGCCTTGCCTGACACCCTTCCTGTCCTCAGCTCTCCTCTCCTCTCCTCTCTTCTCCACATGTAAATGTCCAACTCTTCTTCTCTCCGGAGGTCCTTTCCCCTTTTTTCTCTTCATATCTCTTCCTCTTACTTTCCTCTTTTCTTTCTTTTGCAGACCCTTTTCCCTGCCTCTTTCATCTAACAGTGTCCTCTAGATATATTCTTCAGCTAAATAAAAAAAGTTTGAGAATTTACTTACCAATAAATTTATATAACATAAGTAAATGTGCATCTACTACAGTACTAATTTCTACATTCTAATTTTTATATTCCATTTATGAGTGAGGATATGTGGTGTTTCTTTCTGAGCCAGGCTTATTTCACTTAACCTAATTTTGTCCAAGCTCATCCCATGTTGCTGCAAATGGCAGAATTTCATTCTATTTTATGTCTGAGTAGTATTCCTTTGTGTGTATATATCACATTTTCCTTAGAAAGAAAGGAAGGAAGGAAGACCACAATAAAACATTGAACTTTCAGAAGGCGAGAAAAGACCTGTATCTACTAGACGTGGGAAGGATGAAGGGCAGCAGGGTTAGGGAGTAATTGGGCAAGGAATTCAAAGAATAATCACGATTTGTAATGATGAACATGCTAGTAATATTTATTAAATCAAAACATGCTGTACACAAATACTGATAGTGAACTCTTTACCCCATAAATATGTATAATCAATTATGTTTCAATTCAAAAATAAATTTAAAAAATAAAATTAAAAAAATTTAAAAACAAAAAATTAAATAAAGCAACATTCTCCAAAATTAAAAAAAAATATATATATATATATATAAATATATATATGCCAAACTGTAAGTTTTAAAGGAGGCTATGCCCTTCTGCCCAAGAGGAGTAAAGGGATTTGGTTGGGGAGTAATGAGAAATTTGTTTAACAACATAGGGGTGCCTGAGAGATGTGAATAGCAATAACTGGTTTCAGTATTGTGATCTAGCAGACCCACGCTAAGCTTCATTAGAATAGAAATAGAGTGCCGGCCCGGTGGCGCACTACTACAGTGCGCCACTTGAGAGCACGGCGGCACTCCCGCCGAGGGTTTGGATTCCACATACAGACCGGCCGCTCACTGGCTGAGCGAGGTGCGGGGGCAACACCGAGGGTTGCAATCCCGTTGCCGGTCACGAAAAAAGACAAAAAAAGGAAAAAAAAAAGAATAGAAATAGAAAGATAGGTGAAAGAGTTATTAGGAGAGCTTAACAATGACTTGTGAAGACAGAAGCCAAAGTTCACACTTTTTCATTCTGGAGATTTCTGAAGTGAGTGGAAAAGGACTAGAGCATACATTCAGAAGGAAATTGAGAGCCTTCAGCTGTCCTATTCCAGGTCCTAGCAGCCTCATGTAGTACAAATACTATCCCAGGGGTTCCTGAGGCTCCAGGTGAAGAACAGATAGAAAAGGACAGGTGGGAGTTCTGTGGCTATCCTAGAACTTGGCCACCAAGCAAGCTATGCCCAACGTGAGAGTGGGTTGAAAGAGCGAACACATACCAGTGTCCAAAAAGAGATAACTCTGCTTCTCTGTGACTGGGTTTTGTTAGATAGAAATGGCTGGAATAAAGCTACACACCGCCCTGTAAAACCACCTCCACCACCTCCACAGAGTCCACCATGTTAACAGAGGTTGCCAGTAGCCAGTGGAACCTAGGAATGCCTCCACATAATGTAGCTGTGAAAAATCGTGCAAGATAATGTAGCTGTGAAAAACTGTGCAAAAGTGTCTCTAGCTTCCCTGTTCCTTCTCCCTACTCCTAACACCAGAGGAGCTAGACCCTGGGGGAGGAGAGAAACAATTGTTGCAAGGCCAGAACACCCCATCCACTGATTCTAAGGTTCCTGACTAAGAGTCACACAGATCAGGATCCTCCCAACTCAGAAACCAGAGATGCAGTCCTTGCCTGTGATGGGGGTTGTCTTAAAGTGGAGTGGACTAAGCTACACCATAATTGAAAATAACTGGGGTCTCCCTAAGATAATGCTAAAGACAGGTTTGACGAATAAAGAAATAAACTGAGCTTAGTTCCAAAACTTCAAAGTACTGTAAAATTATTGTAAAGTATTACACCGAGATGCTTTACAATGATTCATGTTCAATCAAAAATATTTTTAATAGTACATTTTTAACAAAAGCAAAAATGTTTAAGTTCAATTAGTACATAAAAAATAATATTTTAAAACATGGTTTCTACTTTTTTTCATGCTTTGAAATTTATACTTTGGGATATATTTTAATGTAAGCTTTTGGACAGTAGCATATGAGTATTTATTTATAAGTTATATAAATTTATTGGTAGGTACATTTTCAAACTTTTTAACTGAAAGAGGAATCTGGATACACTTTATTAGAGGATAAGGAAAGGAAAAGGTGTACATAAAGGGAGAGTAAGAGAAGGTAGAGGAAAGAAAATAGAAAGAGAAGGAAGGAGAAAGGAACTCAGAGGAGAAGAGCTGGTCATTTATACATGGAGAGGACAGGAGAGAGAAGAGGGAACAAGGGTGTGTACTGAGACAGGACGACCTGGGACCCCATTGATTACATGACATCAGCCTATCCCAGAAGAGGTTCAGTCTGAAGGGCACAGACATAACAATAGCTCCTCATAACAATAGCAACCTTTTCTCGACATCTGTAAAAGGTAAAGGAACAACTGGAGAGCCACATTTTTAAAACTCTGCAGTAACAACACTGTTGTCAAGGGAACAGGTAATGCGTGATGTTGGAGACGGTAAGTGAGGAGGTCGTGGTTGGGGGAATTAGGTAAACTCTAAACAAGAACAGAAAGTCACGCCCTAGTCTCTGAGGTCATCTGTTAGGATTTTCATGTTCACATGTGAAACAGTCTCTTTGATTGAAAGTTAATGGAGAAAACTTAATGAAGAAATGTAATTTTTTGAGGAAGAAAGAATTTCAGTTACTTAGGGTCAGTTTGGAAAAAAGCCCAGTACAAACTTATAAGATAGGCGTCAGCTGCTAGAGAATGACGTCGTATTGGGAAGAAACGGCAGCATCCTTGTTACAGGAGCCTGAAAAGATCCGATGAAAATACACATTTATGCAAAGTACTTTCTGTACTACTGAAAAACCGCCTCAGTGCAACTCAGACTTCACTCACAGAAAAATAAATAAGCCCCTGAAAATCAACAAGTATCTATTAAGGGCTTAAAATAAGTTCTACACCATAGTAGGAATTACAGTGGGTATAAGAAACAGTCTGATTTTCAAAGTACTTACCCACTTGCAGGTAAATTGAAGATAAAAATTGCAATAAAGTTTCAATACCGTTAAGATTAAGGGCTTACGTTAGCATTTGCAAAGAAAGAATGCTGACCACATTTAGTAGAACTGGATTTGGGATACTACATGGAAGAAACAGGAAAAGGGAGCCGAGATGAGAGGAGGGAAAAAAAGAGGGGGAGAGAGAGAATTACTTTTGAAGCAAAACATTGTCCAGAATTAAAAAGAAATAAAACAGAAAAGAAAGAGAAGGTGAGAGAGCAGGGAGCATAGACTGAAAGAAAAGAAAGATAAGATAAGATGAGACTAGCTAGAGTAATTGAGAAGATGGTGTCTAAATGATCACCCATTCACTTTTTATTTTTGGTTAATTAATACATTTATTTCACAAGCATTCATCCCATAAGCACCAGGCATGGTGCTGAGTTATGAAGACACAGAGTTGAAGACGTGATCCCTGCCCCTGAGGAACTTGTAATTCCAGGGAATCAGAGTAATAAATAATTGATTGCAAAGCAGCGGGTGGGGGTGGGGAGGGGGTGATGGATGCTTTGCCAGAAAAGAAGGTGTTCCTGGGAGCTCAGGAGGAAGATAATTTACCTATGAGATCCGAAGGCTCCAGGGTCTCATATTTTGTTTTCAAGGATAAAAACTGAAGGAAGAATATGCTGAAATCAATATAGAATATTAATTATTCTTCATTAAAGAATCCCATGAATCTAATATAGTCTGAACAGCTGTGGTTTATCTGTTCCCACCTGGAGGCATGGTTTGACTAACCAGGGGTCTCAGTTCTGGTTTCACATTAGAATCACTAATTAGAACTTTAAAAAATGCTGATGCCTGGGTCTCATTCTGAACCAATTAAATCGAAACCAGTTGGGTGGAACCTGGCAAAGGCAGAAATTAGAAAACTTCTCCAGATTATTCTAATGTGCTTCCAGAGTTGAGACCTATCAGCCTTTACGAAGGGTCTTCAGAAAGTTTATGGAAAGATTTGTATTGTCTTTTAATTCTATTTTCCACGAATTATTTGACATGCCCCCACATATAGACTTGCACTAACTCTTGTTATAGCAGAAGTTTAGCACAGGTTTCTGGATTGGTTCCAAATATTATAAAAGCAACAGCCTTTCCTATTGGTGACACTTATGTCCTCTCATTATACTTCTCATTTGCATACTGCACTGTTTGGTTGAGTCCATATGACATTTACTCATTGATGAAATACATTTTAATTTTTAGAACATTCTTGTTTTAAAAGTATGGCTCTTTGCTGCTGGTCCATATACTCATATAGTCATCACAAAAATACCAGCCAAATAATTATTTCCCAGTTGTATCTAGTTGGAAAAAAGGTAAATTCTGGCAATGTAACATTTTCATTAGAATATAATTTTCTTTTTCTTTTTTTGTCTTTTTTCATGTCCGGCAACGGACTGCAACCCTCAGTGTCGCGCCCGTACCCGACTGGGACTGGCAACAGGAACCCTCGGTGCTGCGCCTGCCCCTCGCTCAGCCAGTGAGCGGGAACCAGTCTGTATGTGGGATCCGAACCCTCGGCGGGAGTGCCACCACGCTCCCAAGCGGTGCACTGTAGCAGTGCGCCACCGGGCTGGCCCTAGAATATAATTTTCAAAAAAATGTATTAGTTACTTGTACTCTTTAAGAAATGGATAAATAAATCTATGTATATATATCAATATATTTTAAGAGAATTAGACACAAATTAATAACTTCTATGTGAAATACATTTACATATTATTGCTATTTAATGAACACCTGTACTTCAGCTTGTTCTAATACAGATTTTAACTTTAACTGCCTACAGATTTTGTAAGCAGTGAAGAAAAAAACAAATCTTAACATTCTGTAATCTCTGGAAGCCTTTTGAATGCTGCCTGGAACCTTTGCATTATGGTTCCTTTTCGCCTTGGCAGTTTAAGGGCTGGGAGCAAAACAGTTCTCAACTGGCTGCCTGCAGAACATCAGAAAATATTACGAGGCTAGTGAGCATTGCCAAAGTACTTTCTTCTTTCTCTGTCCAGTCTCCCAAAGAAAATATTGGATTCCTGCTGCCTTTTCCTTTGCAGGAAGGAAAAAGGAAGCTGCAAAGTCCATTAAGACAGAATCACTCCTGTCTACATAGGCTGTTAATCAGAGTACCCTGTCCATGGGAGTCTGTAACAAAGGCACAAATGTACCTCGTCTCTCTTCTCTCTGTGATATCTATTGAGTTTTCTTACCTCTCCTTTCTGACCAGTAGAACAACTACATTTGATAAGATAATGGATAACAGTTTAATTAAAAGACCCAAACTAACAACTTTCTACTTACCTTAGAAAGAATTAAGATTATTTTCTCTTCTGAACCTTTTTAGCAGAATTTGAACAAATGACCTTTAGGTGTTATAAAGTCTTACAGATTTTGAGACACTTGTTCATATGACTGTTGTAAAGCCATGGAAGTTATACTTTGTTTAAATAAAACAGATATAATGTAAATAGCAAAATTTCTATGTCAAGAATTACATCAAAGTAATTTGGGGGGATTTATACAGAGTGCATAGTCAAAGTGTTTAGGGAGATTTATAGAGTGAGTGCATAGTCAAAATGCTTTCTTAATTCAGGTATTTAAGCCAATGCAGAAACAATATATGTTAATGGTGAGGAATTTATATTTCTACATATGGGTTACCCGTCAATTTTTCTTAAATAGAAGCCATCATAAATCTGAAAGAAAATGTCTTATTTTACTGTGAATTTCATAATTCAGAAGTTGAGGATGGGGCCGGCCCGGTGGCTCACTGGAGAGTGCGCTGCTTGGGAGCGTGGCGGCGCTCCCACCGAGGGTTCAGATCCCATATGGAGACCGGTTCCCGCTCACTGGCT
>NW_007727141.1:9723-12452 GCF_000696425.1 Galeopterus variegatus | reverse complement strand
AAAAAAAAAAAAAAAAGAAGTTGAGGATGTAGTGAACAGATTCACTACTGTAGATTTACTTCTCGTTGAGAAAAGCAAATTGGTTGGTGAAATTAAAGCAAAAGTAAATTGCCAGAGAGAACGGCCAGCCCATTTTATTGTGCATAATAATCATTACATTTTGCAAAAGGAATTTAAAAACAGAAGAGTCATGAAAAATTTCAGGTCCAGATACTCTAAAAGAGTAAATAAATGGAAGACTCCAAAAATCAAATTATGGTACTATAATTACAAACAATCTTGATGAAGAAGGAAGAAAAGCTCCTAGATAAATTAATTAAAAAAGAGCTTTCATTGAAGTTAATATCACTGTTTTGTCCTCTAAAATCAGCCTCCCAGCAGTCAGCTGCAAAAGCCATTATTATGAGCTCATGTATTAAAGGGATATATATAAAAGTTGGGATGTGAAATACATAGACAAAAAAAATAAAAGAATGACATGTCAAAATGGTCAGAATAATACTTAGGAGAAAATATACTGAAATTAGCTAAGATGTGTTTAAGAAAATGGGGAGGGAGGCTAAAGATCCTTAGGTCTTTCTTTGGAGAAAGAACACAGGGAAAAGTTAGGTCCCCTCTCTTAAGAATATGCTTTCATGTTAACAGAGAACAAAAAAAGAAATAGACCTCAGACAATATTGTTTTGTTTCCACATTTTTCTACAAAGGAGAATATACTGTAAACTAGAAAAGACAGAATAATAATTGATGCCAAAAAAGGGAAAGTTAGTATAGGAGAAACTTGGTGGTTTGAGTCACTGGCCCCTAAATGTTTGTCTTCTACAAAGTCAGAAAAATAAATACCACTTAGTGAGTTTATTTTATAAAACTGTATTGAGTGTCCTTTATTCTGATATTATTTTCTTCATTTGTTTTTTGTAGGTTTCATACATTCTTTTTCTTGTTGCATTCTTAATCAATTGTTGATAATGGTAAATGTAAGTTAACCATAATGACTACATATGATGAATTAAAAGTTGGCAATATTATGTTAGTTTGCATTTTCAAGTTTTATTGATTCACAAAATCCAAAATCTTGAGACTCACTGGAATTTTCTTTATCAATTTTTAAAATTCTTTTGAGTAAGAAGGTGAGCAGGATACAAAATAGAAAAGGTACATATGAGGGGACTTCAAAAAGTTTGTGGAAAAATAGAATTAAAAGGTAATAAGAATCCTTCCATGAGCTTTTTGAAGCACCCTCATAAAGTCATACAGTATCTTGCCAGTTCTTTTCCAGCTTCTCATCTTTTCAGTTTTCCTCCAAAATGGCAACCATTGTAATTAATTCTGTACATAATTCTGCACACAAATTCTGAAATTTGCATAAAAATTGCCTGTGTGTGTTTCTTTTTTANATAATTCTGCACACAAATTCTGAAATTTGCATAAAAATTGCCTGTGTGTGTTTCTTTTTTATCACAAATGGTAGCATACACAGCTGATCTGTATTTGCTTTTTTCTTATAACACTATACTCATATGCAAGTATATCCCAGGACATGGGAACCATTATTTTAATTGTATTTGCATTGAAATTAAATTGAGATATTAAAATAATTTGTTGATGTGCTTGTGAAATCAGTGTCAAAAATGTGGGGGCAATCCTATAGGATGAAAGATATGTCATAAGAAAGAAAAGATGAGTATGTTGTCCTAATCTTTCATAAAGCAGAAAAAGAATGATTTAAAATTTATATACTGGTGAGCTTGATATCAGTCACAAGCAAACTGTATTTATATTGATGACTTAGGGACATACTGAAAATTAGGATGTGTTGATGACTAGGAACAATCATGAAATCATAAGAAAAAATCAACAAAAACCTTATAAAGGTTTCTGAACTGATATAATAGAAGAATGTCACAGATCTCATACATTTTTATTGTAACTAGCCATTTGACAATTTTGGGGGGTCTGTGTGTGGTAAATACTGTGGAAGGTAGGGAGGACACTGTGGCTCATACCTGATTGAACAATTTTATCCTGAGGAGATTAATTATTACTTCTTGGAGGGGTATTAAAGGTTACCGTACCCAATTCAAGTGCTGCAATGTTTTGCCTATTAGCATTTTATCAATGCTCTAACTACAAAGTGTGTATGATTTGCAAATTTGTGAATAATGCAAAATGGGGAGTGAAAATGAATAGTATCAGAGTCAGAATTTAAAAGGGTCTTGACATTATGGAACAATAAGCAAGTTAAAATAAAATTTAATTTTAAAGAGGCCCAAAATATTGCCTATCCAAATACGTGAAAATAGATCTGGCTTAATGACTCACATAGAGAAAACTTGAGTATTTTATAAGTTAACTGCAAATACATCCTTTTTAATACACTTTAGGCCCTTCCAATTTGATGACTGAGACTTTATTTAGATCTAGAAATGTTCTGTTTTATCCTTTTATTATTTCCTCCCATATGTTGTCTTTGTTCTCTGTTTCTATCATTTCTATTAGACTTTGGCTTTAACCTTCTACCTTTCTATTTCTTAGACCCTTTTCACTCCAGTGTCCCTCATAGTTCCCCTGAAATCACAATTATGCTCTGAGTAATCTTCCTCTGCCATGTTCTTTCTTTCATGATATGATCTCATATATTTCTGTCTTTTAAGAATTTCTGTAAAATGCTGAAACTACCAATAGGTTTCTAATTATGATGTTGATTTTACACACACACACACACACACA
>NW_007727141.1:0-8672 GCF_000696425.1 Galeopterus variegatus | reverse complement strand
TTTGATGACTGAGACTTTATTTAGATCTAGAAATGTTCTGTTTTATCCTTTTATTATTTCCTCCCATATGTTGTCTTTGTTCTCTGTTTCTATCATTTCTATTAGACTTTGGCTTTAACCTTCTACCTTTCTATTTCTTAGACCCTTTTCACTCCAGTGTCCCTCATAGTTCCCCTGAAATCACAATTATGCTCTGAGTAATCTTCCTCTGCCATGTTCTTTCTTTCATGATATGATCTCATATATTTCTGTCTTTTAAGAATTTCTGTAAAATGCTGAAACTACCAATAGGTTTCTAATTATGATGTTGATTTTACACACACACACACACACACAGACACACACACATGTTACATTGTGGGAGTGTGAGAAGTAAGAAAAGTGGACGTTGTGTTTACTGCTTTATCTTTTTTTAATTGTATTTATTTTTATTGAAAAATAACAGTTGTATGTATTTATGGCATATGATGTTTATATGATGTTTTGATATGTGTGTACATTGTGGAATGATTAAATCAAGCTAATTAATATATTCAGCACCTCACATACTTATCTTTTTTTTTCAATAGATTTCAAAAATTCCTCTTGTCTAATGAAAAATTTGTACTCTGGCCAACATCTCCCTGTCCTCCACTTCCCACCCTCTCAAAGGGCCAAAAGATATATGAAAAAATGCTCAACATTGCGACAGGGAGATGCAATTTATAACCATAATGAGATATCATCTCACACCTGTTAGAATGTCTGTTATCAAAAGGTAAAAAATAGCATTGGCGAAGATGTGGAGAAAGGGAAACACTTTAACACTGTTGGTGGGAATCTAAATTAGTAAAACCATTATAGAAAACAACATGAAGTTTTCTCAAAAAACTAAAAATACAACTATATGGTAGATCCAGCAATCTCACTTCTAGGTATATATCCAAAGGACTGAAATCAGTATGCTGAAGAAATACCTGCACTTCTATGTTCATTGCAGCATTGTTCACAATAGCCAAGATATGAAAACAACCCAAGTGTCCATCAATGAGTGGATGAGTGGATTTAAAAATTGTGGTGTACACACACACACACACACACACACACACACACACAATGGGATATTATTTAGCCTTTAAAAAGAGGGAAATTCTGTCATTGAGACAACATGGATGAACCTGGAGAACATTATGCTAAGTGAAATAAGCCAGGCACAGAGAGACAAACACTATCTTGATTCGATATCCATTAACATAAGCCGATTAACACCAAATGTGGAATATGAGCACGTGAGCATTAATGGGAATATTGTGCTCAGGGAAAGAGCAGTAATATTTTCACACATCACAGCCTATTTGAATATTATGCTCAGTTCTATGCATAATAATATAGAAACTAAGTTATAGGAGAAATGCTTGAAGAAAGCAGAGATATTTTGCTTGAAAAGAGGCAGGGACAGTCATCCTCCGTTACTCAAGAGACATTATGTAGAAATTAAACATAACAATATAGCTGCAGGAAGCAGACCTAGGATCAATTTTTTAAAAAGACAAGATGGTATACTTCATATTGGAATACAGAATAATTTGTTAATAATCAGGCCAGTACAAAGTTAGAATAAGCTACTTTCATAATTGGAAGTTTCCTATCACTATAAATATTCAGAGAACAAGTGATGACTTAAGAATTTTTCAACAATAGAACATTTATTTACCTAATAGTGCCCACTAAATTTCTGCTTAAACCCATTAAGTTTTCTGTTTCTTTGTGTCCTATCTGTTCTATCTGGCATTAGATTAAATTTTGCTTTCTCTCATTTGGATTCATCTGATTTTCGGTTATCTGCCTGAGTGACCCACTACCTAGCCTTCAACTCTGATTTCCATGTGTCTTCAAATTCTTGACTGACTGCTTATCCAATCTTGACCCTGACAGCATCCTACGTTGGATTTCCTACATGATTCTAAAACGTCCTCCCCAAGTCCCCTACCAGGTTCCATATTTTGTTTTGACTAGGACTTGCTCCCATGCTTGTCCTCTGCTCAGTGCTTTCTTCCGTGTCTTGGTTCTGACCTGAGTTGCACCGTCACCCTTTTTTATTGTAAGAGTCTTCTCACTGGGTCCTCCATGATTCCATCTTCTTCTCATTTCGGCCTCCTCATTTCTCATTAACTGACATGTACCCTCCCAACACATTTGTCTTCCAAAAACCTACTTTAATTATTGCATATCTTCTCAAAATCATTGTCCCCAAACCAGTGTGTCCCATTAGCTATGGAATGAAGCGCAGATTAGTTAGCTTGCACTGCCATAACAAAATACCCTAGACTGTGTGGTTTAAGCAACATAAATTTATTTTCTCACAATTCTGGAGGCTGGGAGGTCTAAGAAAAAGGTTTTGGCTAGTTCAGTTGCTGATGAGGGCTCTCTTTATGGCTTTTATATGACTGCCTTCTTGCTGTGTCCTCACATGAAAGAGAGAGTGAGAACAAGTTTTTGGTGTCTCTTCATAAGGACTCTAATCCTGTCATGAGGTCCCCACCCTCATGACCTCATCTAACCATAATTACCTCCCAAAGGTGCCATCTCAAATACCATCTTTTAGGGATTAGGGCCTCACCATATGAATTTGGAGCTGCTATGGGTCTAAGTGTCCCCCAAAAGATCATATATTGGAAACTTGACCCCCACTGTAACAGCATTAGGAGGGTGAAAAATCCTATTGGGATAATTGAAAGGTAGGGTCTTTGAAAGGTGCTTAGATTATGAGTGCTGTGCCTTGGGAATGGATTAGTCCATGGTTCTGATGGCTTTATAAGGAGAGTGAGTGAGAGATTTAGTTCTCTCTTGCTCAGTCCATTCACCATGTGACACCTTGTGTTACTGTAGAAGAAGGCTCTCACCAAATGTGTTTCCTGGACCTTGGACTTCCCAGCCTCCAAAACTGTAAGTAATAAGTTTCATTTCTTTGTAAATTTCCCAGTTTCAGGAATTCTGTTATAAGCAACAGAAATGGACTAATACAGGCAGGATACAAACATTCAGTCCATAACAAAGTGTGCTTTTATAGTCTAATTCCAAACCATATTTCTAGATTTATCTCTTTGTACTTCCTTACATAATCCTGTTCAACTAAATCTGTTTATTCACACTTTCTTCGTGATACTCTGTCTGCTTCCCTGACTCACATTTATTCAAATCATTAGCTAATTATATTTATTTTATGATTTTCTTAAACTGTTTCAACTCCATATTTTACTTAACTTTTCACATTAATACATGGAGTAGTAGTGGTTGTGTTAATTCTTCCAGAATTAAATTGTAATTCTTTTTGAATGCAGTGACCTTGTCTTGGGCTTCTTTGTACTAAGCACATAGGTCTCCAGAAAATAATTTCTGCTTTGATTCACCTTCATCCTTCATTCATTAAATAGCATTTAATGAGCACCTACTTTATGCTAACAGGTTAAATGTAATTCTTCACTAAATAATTTGATTATCAAAGGTTTTTACTCTGCCTAGAACCTCCATGCCAATACCTTAGAAGAAAAAGGCCATTTTTCTCTTCACCTTTTTCTTTATAGCTTTACACAGGTGTACTGCCTCACTCACCTGGCTCACTAGTGACTGCCAGAGATTTTGCTGTGCCCCAAACCTGAGCTCATGGTTTTTCCTTCAGGTTTCACTGAGAAACAAAGACACAGGATGAATACAATGTCCTTTTAACTTCAAATTTCAAAATATCTGCAGAAAATGACTGGCAAAATTGGGGAAAATAAATTAATTACTCCTCTTCCCCATCCTCTTAGCCTATTGTCTGGCAATAATATGTACTGGATAAATAGCTTGAATGTTGAATGAAATAATTCTCAAGCAATTGCTAAAATATGCCAGCATAGGAACTGGAAATACTAAAATTAGAAACAGATCTCAGATCTCAGAGATCATCTGGATATATTTGTTAATTTTCTACGTAATTGAGTAGAAGTCCACAGAAGATGAAATGGTTGTCCTCAAATAACACAGAGAACAGACAATCCACACTAGAACTCAGAATGACCCTACTCCATTCCAGCACCCTTTTAACTGTTTCCTACAATTTAGACAGCACTATTTCAGTGAGATTAAGTCAGTGACTTAAAGACCTTGTAAGAGTTTAGTGAAAATAGAACAAAAAAATATAGCTATAAAAAGACCTAGGGAGAAAAACATATTAAAGGGAAGAGGATAGATTTACTTTAAAAAAATAAAAATAAAAAAAGAGCACATGGTGATTTCTATTTTATTTTAATGAGTGTAATATCTGCATTAAAAACAGAAGGCAGATTAAGAAGCACCTTGTGTTCCTTGGAAGCTACAGGGTTTATTTATTCATTTATTTATTTTCATCCACTATTTGCATCCGTGTTTTTGGTGTTCATCTCTAAAGAGAGTATAGGCAGTGGTAAAATCTCAGAACTCTCTGTGGTTGAACCAAAATAATGATTTGAAAACTGCTGCTTTGTTTACATGATTCTAAAAAGGGCAGAATAGCTTGACTGTCTTGTTCCTGATTGATCTGATATTTGGACATTATACATAGTGAGCCTTGGAGAATCGAAAAGTAGCTGTTTGAGAGAATGTCTGCACGACTCCTTTTCTTCCCCCTGGCTTTTCTCCTAAAGTTCAATAAAGACCATCTTTCAGAATCACTTAAATCTGCTTACAGATAAAACAGAACCAAAGGATTTATGTGAGAGTAAAATCCTTATTTATTTCTTAAAATTCTCTCCTTCCTTCCACCTTGAGGGAAGTTTCCTGTATCTGTGTTTATTTTGAGGCCGTTTCAGCGGCCTTCCTTCTGTGAATCTCTGCCTTGCTTTGTCCAACCTAGAAGATAGCAGTGTCTACCACTTTATATATCTTATTTACAGAAACAATAGCCTGTGGCGCTTCCATTATTTATTCTCTCTCCTTCTGTCAGTGATACAAGGGGCTGCCGCTTGCCAAGAGCTCTGCTTTTCCAAGCCAGTGATTCCATTCCTTCTAGCATTTCTCAGATTTAATTTCTTGTGAAAGAAAAAAGCATATAGTTGATAGTTCCATCAAATGGAAATTCAGCTTTGAATTAATTAGGCTGGACTTTGGCAAATGCTTGTGACTGATGTCTGAATTGTTGATGAGGTAATGGTGGTCATGATGGTGGTAGGTAATGATGGTGATGATGGTGACGGTGGTGATGGTGACAGTGATGGTAGCAATGTTGATGGTGGTGATGCTGCTGGTGCTGATGATGCTGGTCTTGGTTGGGGTGCCTAGTTCTTGGTCAGAGTGTCTTTCCTTCTGAAGAGCCAAGTACTTCTCAGGATAACTTAATTTCACTGTAGAATAATAGAAAAAAATATAACAATAATTTAATAGTCTAAAGTGGCAGCAAATAATTTACAACCAGTATTATACTATTTGTCTGATTCTTAAGAACAGAAGTAGTTAAATCACCTTTCTTGAGAATAAAACATTTTGCAACATTGTCACTTTTACTTTCTGCCTTGGCTGCAGTATCATGTTTTTGTTAATTTTTTATATGTGAGAACGTATCATAAATATAAGAAATAAAATTTGTAATATAGTGAGTGTCTTATGTTTATGTCAGTCACCTGAATGTATCAGTTTATTAACCAGAAAGTATTTACTAACCTTCTTCCAATCACTCCACACTGATTTTGGCACTGAGAGGGTTATCGTGGTCTTTGTTTCCAGGTCGATATATTTTATGTAGAAAATAGGATATTTATTTATCCTATATATATTTATTAGATGAGTTCTATGTGCTAGATGCTATGCTAAGCAGAGGAGATACAGTGCTTGCCACAATAAAATTACAATCTCCATTGCACAGCAAGAAATTTGTTACAACAGAAATACGTAAAGTGTACTGGAAATTGTAAGAAAGAGCACATAAGTTTCACGGAGGTGGTTGGGGAAAAGCCTTATTAGAAAAGAGACCATTTTAGGCAAGACTTGGAGGTAAAATTTAAGCAGCAAGTCTTTCCAAATAGAAGGAATGGAATGTACAAAAGCACATCTGCTTGATGTGGAGCTAATTCAGTGTTGCTGTAATATATTATCCAAGGAACGGTGTAGTGTGGAAGCGCACAGCACTGACTCGGACAAGGCTTGGCAGTTAGGCAGATGTCATCCCATGAAAGTTCTTGCAGGCCACCCTATGCTGGGATTTTATTCTCTGTTGAGTAATTTTCAACAGCAGAATGACATTTAAGTTTGTGAGTTGGAAAGATCGTTTAGAGGTCAGGGTAGAAGATAAGTTTGAGTAAGACTGAAGCCAAGGAGACCAGTTGGACAGCCTTTGGGATGAGAACTGATGAGAATTCTGAACTAATATAGTAATGGTTGTTACACAAAGGAGTGACTAATAGAGAATACAGGAAATAGTATCTTAATGGGTAAATGAGTTTAAGAAATGTGGGAAGACTGAAGGATGATTTCTAGGTTCCTGGCTTACTACATGGGACTGGACAATGCAAGACAGTGTAAAATTGCTTGCTAAATTATGCAGTTTCAAAAATAAGTACTTTAAAGCTCATAGGAGAGGGCAATCATTGAAAATAACTCCTTACAAAAGATGTCAGGACACGAGTGGGGGTATCAGAGAATCAGTACATGCAGCGCTCTGTGATGAAAAGTAATTGTCCTATGTGACTTAGAACTCACTTTCCTGTTTCCTGTTTCCTGTCTTCTGGAGTCATCTGACTCTGAGGGAAGAAACTTTTCTCTCCTTCAATCTGAAAGAGTAGGGTAAGTGGGCTTAGACATGGTCCATAACGCTTTCCCAAATAAAATTGTATATCAAATTAGAGAAATTTATGAATTAATTACCACAAACCTCAGTAGAGAAGGACAGAGGAAAAGAAAGGGAAGAAAAAAGCAGATAATTAGTAACTATTGTCATGGAAGGTAGGGAAGGAGTCAGAGAGTAAGATTTTACATTTTAGGTTGGAAAAATTAATCTACAATACCTCAATAAAACAAAATAAAACTCAACAATAATATCAGCACATTGGCATTCTCAAATATTAAAACATTTTTCACCTTCTTCAAACAATATCAAGGGACAGATATTTGCTACTTTATTAAGGAGAGTTATATAATATTTCCATTCATTTTATTTCTTCCATTTGCTTTCACTTTTGCAAGTTGGTGCAGTGTTTGGAGCTAAGCATATAAGATTAGTGCCGATAGCAAAAGATTTGCCAACTGACAGAAACGAAACAAGAAAATAGAGTAGGGTAATTTATCACCCTAAGCAACTTTACTGTGAGGACATCAGGATAATTTCAATACTCTCATGGACAACGATGCTCTTGTTTCTATTTTCAAGAAGAATGTATTAAGATATGTCTATGTGACATACCTATTGGTGTCTGTGTGTGACACAATGCTAAGTTATGTTTGGTTCAGAAAATAAGATGTTATTGATTGCAGAGACAGGAGAGTGAGATTTCCAGTGAAGTTACATTGGAACTAGACAGTGAAGAATGGTTAGAAATGGGAGAGTTAGAATGAAGAAAGGATATATTATGAAAAGTGAACCACATTTACAAAACCTCAAGGTTGGGCCAAAGGATAAGCATGTTTGGGGTATGTTTAGGAGATCTCCAGGTTGAATTTTAGACTGAATATCAAGGAATAGTGGCATATGGGGGGATGGGGGAGAGGGAGAGAAGAACAGGAGGAATTTATAAAGGGACACGAAAATCAACTACATTGTATACTGATAACAACAACAAAAAAAGGAATAGCTGCATATAATGTATTATATGAGATCAAAGACTTGCAAGTTTAAGAGTTTAGGTTTGAGAAGATCTTAGAAAATTTTAAAGAGAAGAAGTAGTTAGTGACATTGCTTCTTTATGGTGATAAAATATTAATATTATAAATACTCATGAAATTAATAATAACTAGTATTTAGTGCTTATAATAAGTGCTAGACTTTTAATAACTAACTATATCTAGATATAATCTATGATGTCGGTAACATTATCATCATCCCAATCTTCCACATTTGTAAACGGAGAAGCAAAGTGGCTAGGGAACTTGCACAGGTAACCCACGTAGCACCTGACAGAGGAGGTTTGTGAATCAGGCACAGGTGGGATCTTAAGCTCTGCATGAAGTCTAGTGTTAGTGATGACAGAGCAAGATGCCTACCCAGGTCAAGCTTATATAAAGAGAGAAATTCTTATTCCCTGTTGTAGAAATGGATCTCGCAACAAGTCCTGAATCCACTTGGTCCCTGGAACAATGCCCCTAATTCTCTAATTCACAAGTCATACTTGCTTTCCCTTTTTCCGAGGACAGTCATTTCCTTAATTCCATTCATAGAGTTTTGTTTCTGGGGATTTTGCAGCCTATTGACTATGTAAATGGTGTAGTTGCTTTTCCATGAAAATGTATAAAATTTCTATTATACTATGTGAACAACTGTTGGCTTTTAGGGGACAAAAATGTAAGTAGCTTGGCACCATTGTGGAAAAAAGAACATCTGTTTGCCTTGGAATCCAAGAGAAGCTCTCCACCTGGCTTCCCTCTAAAGCAGATCAGTAAGCAGCTTTTGAATAAATTATCCCAAGGACTTTCTTACACACACGACAAAAACTTTAATGTCCCCTACAACCAATTCCATCATTTTAATG
>NW_007727140.1:453572-469302 GCF_000696425.1 Galeopterus variegatus | reverse complement strand
GGAATGGGCTTTGTGGAGAGAGACATCCTCTTCTTTTCTTTATCTCTGCTGGTGACTCTCCCTGTGTCAATGCACTCCAGTGGCTGATGGACAATCTCCGTGGTGGTTATGACGTCTAGCCATTTTCATGGCAGCCGTTACTGTGGTGGCTGTGGTGGGACACCCACACGGAGTTGATGTTTTTGGCATGCTCCGTGGCACTGGCGGTATGCCTGGCTGTGGGAGGGGTAGAGCTCTCCTCTTGGGGTGCCCTTGACTGCTTCTGCCTCTGGACCTTGAGTTCCTTACCATTACTTTTAGTTTCTCTGCACACAGCTCACACTGGTCTCTTTATTAAGTTCTCCTCACATTACCCAAGTTAAATGTGCTGTTTTTCCTCACAGAACCTGGGCTGATTCAGGGGACTTATTGTTGCGGTCAGTGTGAGCCCACCTGACAGTGAGGGTCACATTCATGTAGATCCTAGGGATAACATCAGCTGTGGGGTGGATCATTGGTCATCATGGCCGGGCCATGAAGACAGGGTGCAGACAGAGGAGCCTTCACCAGCTGTTTCCTTCTCAGGGTGGCTGAAAATCTAAGGCTTTTTTTCTGCATAGGGTACCACTGGCAGATTAGCAACTGGAGGTGTCAGTGCTGTTCAGGTGTTTAGGAATGGGAGCGAACTCCTGGCTTCAAGACCCCTATGCCAGTCTTCACTAGGCAGTCAGCTAGCAGATTTTACTGAGCACCTGTCATATGCTAGACAGTGTACTGGGCACTGGGGGTACAGTGGTGAGCCAGACAAAGCAGCAGCCTCGCTCTCCTGTCTGGTGGGGAAGGCAGCCATGAAATGACTACAAATAATTAGGTAAATTGCAAGACTGAAAAATACATCAAGGAGAGTCTCAGGGCATTATCAGGCACTGTAATGGGAGACCTCCCACCCTGGTTTGAACGTCAAGGTAGGTGTCTTTATAGAAGTGATGTTTAGGCTAAGATCTGAAGGATGAGTCAGATTAGCCAGAAGAAGAGCGGGGTCAGAGGGCTTTTTCAGCAGAGAAACAGCCTTAGAAAGCTCTGAGGAAGGTGAAAGAATGTGAGTGATCAAAGACCATGTCTGGTGGTGCCAAGTGAGTATGCAGAATGCTATGGAATCCATACTTATTCACAGGACAGGGGGAAGCCATTGAAAAGATTTTAGCAGGGGAGTGATATGATCAGATTTGCCTTTTAACTTTCAGTTCCACTTGGTTTGCTGTGAGGAGCAGGGTCTGGAGAGGAAATAGAGGGCTGACCGCAGAGACCAGTTAGATGGCTATAGCAATTGTCCAAGTGAGAGATGGCTGAGGAGTGTTAGTGGGCATGGGGGCAAGTGGATGGATTCTGAATGTGTTTAGCAGGATAATTAATAGAACTTTGTTATGGCACCTTTCCATCTCTTTGAATTGTAAACTCCAATCATCATTATCATCATCATCACTGCAGTTGTTTATGGAATGCTTACCACGTGCCAGTGTCCATACACATCTTTTCTCATTTAATCTTCACAGTAGCCCTGTACTTTTCTGCATTTTGGTGGTATTTTCTCCATTTGTTAGAGGAGCACACTGAGTATTGCCTATGGAAACCATGGGTTGATGCCCCTCCAACCCCTGGCTATTTTTGATCCTTCTGCACTTGGCTTCCCTGCCACAGAAGCCATTGTGAAGAAACCTGCAGCTGGTAGAGAGCCTTCTGAGAAAAGCTGGAAGGGTGTGCTGGTGCTGACCTAGGCTAGGGCTCCCTGGCAGATTTGGCATGGTGCCCCCACTCTTGCTCTGCAGACAACTTCCTTGCTACCAGTGATGCAGTAATTTTCACTTTATGCATGGCTCAAAGTGTAGTCAGTTTGTTAGGTTAAAAAGTCTCTTAAAGGGCCGGCCCGGTGGCGCACTGCTACAGTGCGCCGCTTGGGAGTGTGCTTACATTCTTTGGGAATTTGAGGCTCAAAATGCTCAACATCTAATTCATCGTCTTTTCCAAAACTTACTTATTCTTCATTCCTTCTATAAATACATAACGATATCATGCAAATATTGACAACTGTAGAACAGAGCAGAGCACTAGAAACTTCAGAATGACCAAAGATTTCTGTTCTCATGGTACCTGACTCTAGCTGATCATTATTTCATATCTTCATAGAAAGCAAACAGGTTACATCAGAATGTTGGAAACAGCATTTTTGAAATATTTATCCAAATATTGAAGTGCTGCTGTGAGGAATAATAATATTCAGGTTGTGTGGTGGCGCTCCCGCCGAGGGTTCGGATCCCACATACAGACCGGTTCCCGCTCACTGGCTGAGCGAGGTGCGGGCGCAACACCGAGGGTTGCGATCCCGTTGCCGGTCCCGGTCCGGTATGGGCGCGACACTGAGGGTTGCGATCCATTGCTGGACACGAAAAAAGAGACAAAAAGGAAAAAAAAAAAAAGTCTCTTAAAAAGCACATTACCATGGGAGGGTTCAACAGCTCTCACATAGTATGCTATTTTTATCTTAGTATGGAATGTTTCATTTCTTCTTAACACCTAAATGAAAACATTGGGTCCTGAGGGCATAAAAATGTTTTTTGTTCCTAATCTGTACTGTATACTTAAATATCTTCACAGGGTAGAAAAACAATATTCCTGAACTTAAAACACTAGCACCAGGCATCACTTGGACTCCCTGTTGATTTTCTGCAGGGGACATCTATGCGAGGGTGTCCAGAGAGAACCAGATTCTAATTTGTGCCCTGATTTTATTTTCTTGAGGTTCTTTCAGTGTTTAGACATTCTGCATTTACTTATGGAACCTAGGCTGTTGATTAGGTTTAGTGAGGGCAATCTTTGAGGAGCTGGGGTGTTTGTGAGTAGGATTGGCCCTTGTAGTGGACTGAATTATGTCCCCCCAAAACTATTGAAGCTTGAATTGTATTCCCCAGGTTTTATGTATTAGAAGCTTGGCCCCCACTAAGACCGTTAAGAGGGTGGGAAATCCTATATGGTAATTAAAAGGCAGAACTTTGAAGAGGTGATTGGATTGTAGGACCGTGCTATGGCGGTCAGGGGTGTGGTTCTCAGGGCTTTAAAAGAAGAGATTTTGTCTCTCTCTCTTACGCTGCTTCCACTGTCTTGCAATGTGAGACCCCTGGGTCACTGTTGCCAACACCAGATGGGCTTTGGACTTCCCAGCCTCAGAAACTGTAAGCAATAAATTTGGTTTTCTTTATAAATCACCCAGTCTCAGGTCTTTTGTTATAAGCAACATAAATGGACTATTAAAGCCCTCAAACCTGGCATCCTTCTTTCTTCTCCAGATTCTTAGCCTCTCTGGCTTCATTTCCTGCTCTATCTTGTGGATGATCCAACCAACATGTTTTTTCTTCTGATTATACAAGCAATACATGCTTATCAGCCTAAGGCTATATAGAAAGACAGGCTATGTGGTCCTGTCCCCATGAAAATGGCAAAGCCCCCTGCCTAGGCACCCAGCCCTATCTCTGGGTTATAGTCATGGAAATGATTGACCTTTTTCTTTTCTTTTTTTTTTCCTTTTTGTCTTTTTTTACTGACCGGTAATGGGATTGCAACCCTCGGTGTCATGCCCGTACCGGGGACCGGCAACGGGATCGCAACCCTCGGTGTTGCGCCCGCACCACGCTCAGCCAGTGAGCGGGAACCGGTCTCCACATGGGATCCGAACCCTCGGCGGGAGCGCCGCCGCGCTCCCAAACGGCACACTCTCCAGTGCGCCACCAGGCCGGCCCTTTTCTTTTTTTTTTAAAGATGACCGGTAAGGGGATCCCAACCCTTGACTTGGTGTTGTCAGCACGACGCTCTCCCAAGTGAGCTAACCAGCCATCCCTATATAGGGATCCGAACCCGTGGCCTTGGTGTTATCAGCACCACACTCTCCCGAGTGAGCCACGGGCCGGCCCTTGATTGACCTTCTTCTGCTGAAGACTCACCTTGCTGCCCAAGCCCTGAACTCTGCCCTCTCTAACCTACATCGTCACCTCCCTCTCGTTACCTGCTTTCCCATCAACCTTATATATCCTCAAATTGCTCCCATGTCCTAAAAACCAAAATAGAAACTTCCCTTAGTCCCTTGCCTGCCCATAGCTACTACCCTGTCTTCCTTTTTCTCTTTATAGATAGGCCTTTGGAAAGAATTGTGTATTTTTATCCATTTAGTTACCATGTCTGGTACTCTTTATTCATTTATGTGGATTCATATTTCCATCTGGCATCATTTTTCTTCTGCTTGAAGGAGTTCCTTTAAGATTTTTGTCATGTGGGTCTGCTGGTGATGAATTCTTTTAGCTTTAGTGTGTATGAAGAAGTATTTATTTTACCCTTGTTTTTGAAAGGTATTTTGTTGCTTATGGAATTCTGGATTTATAGTTGTTTTCTTTCAGTGCTTTGAAGACACTTCTCTTGCTTGCATTGTTTCCAGCAAAAAATCTGCTGTCATCCTTGTCTTTGTTACTCTGTATATAATGTGTCTTTTTTCTCTGGCTGCTTTTAAGATTTTTCTCTTTGTCACTATTTTGAGCAATTTGATTATGATATGCCTTGGTATAATTCATTGAGCTTGGGGTTTGTTGAGGTTTTTGGATACTAGGATTTATAGTTTTTATCAAGTTTGGAAAGTTTTTGTCCATTATTTCTTAAAATATTTTTCTCCCTGCCCCCCACCCCCTTTCCAGTACTCCAATTATCTATACATTATGCTACTTGAAATTGTGCCATAGCTCACTGATGCTTTTATATGGCCGGGGGGCAGGCAGATTCTTTTTTTCTGAATGCGTTTCATTTTGGATAGGTTCTGTGTATTACTATGCCTTTAAGTATACTATTCTTTTGTTCTGCAATGTCTTATCTGCTGTTAACCCCATCCAGTGCAGTTTTCATCTCATACATGTAGTTTTTTATAGTTTTCATCTTTAGAAGTAAGATTTTTTTTTTAACATCCTAAACTAACTTATTGAACATATGTAACACAGTTATAATTACTATTTTAATATCATTGTCTACTAATTTTGACATCTGTGTAAGTTCTGGGTCGGTTTTGATTGGCTGGTAACTCTCATTATGGATTATATTTCATGTCTGGTAATTTTTTTTTTTGGTGGCTAGCCAATATGGGGATCACAACACCACACTGTAAGCAACTGAGCCAACCGGCCAGCCTAATGTCTGGTAATTTTCGATTGGATGCCAGACAGGAGTTTTACCTTGTTGAACACTGGATATTTTAGTATTCCTATAAATATTCTTGAGCTTTGTTCTGGGGTATCCAAGGTATCATGGCAGGGAGGATAAGGCCTATTCTGGGTAACAGCCAAAAGATTTTGCTTCCAGACCTGGCTCTGCTGCTTACTAGCTATGTGCCATCGGGCACCACGCTTAGCTTCTCTGTGCTTTAACTTGGTCATCTATTAAGTGGGGTAGATAATGCTTGTCTTGCCTATCTCACAGAGCTGTTACAATGTGTGCAAAGATGCTTTGCCTTAGTAGAATCTTGCACAAAACTGTTAGTAGTTTCTTGAGTATTCTTATCAAACAAATAAAAATGTTAACAAGTTTATATTTTCTTAATTGGATATCTCCACTGGAATATTTTTGGTTATAATCCACATGGCAAGCTGCAGGGTTCATGTAAACTGTGTGTTTATCCACTTATTTATTTAATAGTCATTAATCTAGTATGCTCTGTGACCTTCTTCCTGAACTGGAGAATGGTGGGTGGCTCTCTGATAGTTTAATAGAAAGGGAACATTTCATATTTGAGGACTGTAATTCTTTGGGGATCATTTATTTTCAAGTCAAATATGACTGTGAACATGCTGGCATGGTTTAGTTGCAGAGGAAAGTGGTCACTTGTCAGAGGAGAAGCCTGCTCACCCTCTGCAGGTGGGGGTTGTGTACCTGAGTGAAGAGGAGCCCCCACATGATCCGATGGGCCAGGACAGGGCAGCAGAAGAGGCTGATGCAGTGCTGGGACTGGACACCCATGGTGACCACAGGGTGATGTTGTCTGTGATTCCTGGGGAAGCTGAGGACAAACTGAGCTCAGGGCACAGCAGTGGCACCTGTGATGCTGGAGGAGAGGAAGACTCGAGGTGTGACCTCCGAGAGAGCCTCTACTCTCTGGACAGTGCTAGAGCAAACTTCCCTGATAGGGAAGAGGAGTATTACGCAGAGCCAGAAGTGCCAGAATCCGACCCAGCCCCGACAGAGGACGCCAATAACACCGAAAGTCTGAAATCCCCAAAGGTGACCTGTGAGGAGAGAAATGTGACGGGATTAGAAAATTTTACTCTGAAAATTTTGAATATGTCACAGGTAAGAAAAAAAATTATATAGTACTTTTCTCCTTTCTAGCACGTTAATTTTATGATTTAATACTCTATCAACTTTCAAAGGGAGAGTCATAATCTTTATCATATTGCATTGGAATAGCATTTAATGACTGCTCCAGTGAAAATTGACTTTGCTGTCTATGATGTTTATAGGGAAAGGAGGAAATATAACTAGTGTCGATTAGGCTTTTTAGGTGGCCTAAGCCTACTCGTCTTGCAGTAATTTTACCACCAGGACTCATGATAAAAATCCCAGTGGACAGATAGGTGCTTGACATCAGAATCACGGCGTTTTTCTTCTTCCAAATGAAGTATTTATAATAGAGACAACTTAAAAATATCTGAATTACTAAAATTGTAATTTAGCATTATTTAGACTAGCGATGCCCCTAGAAAATATGTTTTCATTAAAATATTGATGATAGTTTCTCTTTCCTCTAAAGAATGTGAATCCACTGTTTATTCTGGAGTGAGAGCTGAAACCATTCTCCTAAACCAAGCCGTGCTTTTCCAGATAGTTGGAAAAATGGTGATTCCAAAGGGAATACTGAAATAAAGACTGACAATTTCTGTAGGCTGGTTAAGAAGCCAGAAGAACAGGATGAATTCAGGCTGCTTATAAAAGAGAAGTAGATCCTAGCTTTGAAAGCTGTGATTGCTTGCTGTCAAGGAGGGCACAGTCCATTTAGTGCGTGTCGCTCCTCCAAGGGCAGGGGCTAGTGCTGGCCTCATGTTCCCTCTGAGTGACTAGTAGACACTGTGCCTCAGCTCTTTAGGACTGTTTCACGGGTCATACATGACCACGAGAGAGCAGTTTAAACAGTCTGAGTTACAGTTTAAACAGATGGTGGCAGGGGCGGTGCACCCTCGAATTGAACTAACCTTTGGCCAAATTTTTTTATTTTTGGCGGGTGGCTGGTATGGGGATTAGAACCCTTGACCTTGGTGTTATCAGCACCATGCTCTATGGAGTGAGCTAACTGGCCAGCCCCGTGACAAAATATATTGATCCGACTGCTTAGTATAGACCCAGCTCTACTGAGATTATAGTTTGGATCTGAGATCATAGTGCTCTAATAATGCCATTTTAGATTGAGATGCACAGTTGAAAGGTTGGGGCAGTGGCCTGTATCCTGTGAGCATTTAGTATTTGAATTGATGAATTATGAAAAATAATTGAATAGCTCTGTAGTAATATTAGGAAAGCTTAGAGGAAAGTTTATAATGTGGCATCTGATAGTACTTTGCTGCTGATTCACAGGTTCATATGGTTCTAAATACAAAAGGTTCCTGAGGGTACATTGCACAGTCTCCCTCCTCTCCCTGGAGGCAGCAGTATTTCTTGTTTCTTGGGTAACCTTCCAGAAAAGTGTACATGTACATTTACTGCTGACTTTAACACTTGTTTCTTTTACCATAGGATCTTATGGATTTTCTAAATCCAAACGGTAGTGACTGTACCCTAGTCCTATTCTACACCCCATGGTGCCGATTTTCTGCCAGTTTGGCCCCTCATTTTAATTCTCTGCCCCGGGCATTTCCAGCTCTTCATTTTTTGGCACTGGATGCATCTCAGCACAGCAGGTATGTTCCCTGGGTGGGGTTTGTGTCTCATCCTTTTGGCTGATGGTTATAGTTATTTGGAGGCTTTAATTAGTTAGCTTAGAAATAGAGGAGGTGGGCATGAGCTTTGGAACAGGACTGAAGGAAGGGAAAGGCAGGAGTGAGTAGTGAGGGTTGTCAAACTCTTGAGGGAGCTGGTGGCATCACTTTCTTTCTCTCTTAAAGAAAGAGGCCTGTTCTCTGTGTGGGGGATTTAAAGGTGGTGGGTGGGGCCGCATCTTTTAAAAAATAAAAATAAATAAAAAAATTAAAGGTGGCAGGTGATGGCACCTGATGGCAGGGGAGGAGCCAGAGGAATTTTTAGGGTCCTGGCCAGACTGAATTAGCACAGTTGGCATCACAGTAGGATATTCCTTTCTGACTTTAACCTACAGTTTAGGTCCCCACCCCTGGCAATCTAACTCCCAGCACCCCTGTTCTGTGTCTACTTAGGATTTCTTTCTTTCCTTCCTTTCCTTTTTCTTCCTTCTTTCTTTCTCTCTTATGATTTACATTTATTCTTGCATGCATGTTCTGCAGTAGACAATAAAATAATGAATTAATTTAGCTCTTTAAAATAACATTTACCTTTGTTTTATATTTCTTTTAAAGTTCACTGAGCTTTTCTCTCTCTTCCTCCCCACCCCCCACCCTGAGGATGACTACCAGCAAACTTTTGTCTTTTTTTAAATGTTCAATAAAATAAGGTACAGAGAACTTTGTTAAGGTGTTCTGTATTTCCCTGAAGTGCTATGACTGTGCTGGGGTTATAAACTGTGTGTTCCCCCTCTTCTTCTAAATTGGATGCTTCTTAGCAGGGCACAGGGAGTTTGTATGTTAATATTTAGAAGTGTCTGGAAGATGAAGAAAAATGAAGTAGAGCAAAACCTTATTAATTTGCACTCCACTGATTTTCAGTATGGGAATGTATCTGCCAATGTTTACCTGAAGCTGTTTATGAAGAAAGAAATTCCCCACAAATTAGTAATTCTCATATGGGCATCAGGACTAAGTGGCCTGGCCCAGGGAAACAGACTGATTGGGAGGACAGTTCAGGTCAATGTCCAGCTTTGACAGGCCCTCCACTGCCCCCATGCATTCTTAGTACTCTTTGGTTTGGGGTCTGGCACTGTCTGCCCCCACCACCTCCCTCCACCCCACCATAGGCTTTTACTGTTTGCTTTGTTCTTTCTTTCCTTCACCTCCATATAGTGCCTGGTATGGTGCCTTAATTATAGAGAAGTGGACACTTGTTCTTATTATATGGGCTGGGACGTGTGTTTGCCTCTTATGTTAATATTTAAGTCAGCGTGTTTACAAAGGAGAAAAATTCTGATTATCCAATATTGCTATTTTACTAATGGGGAAACTGAGGCTTGAACACCGAGTGTTTTGACTCTAGAGCTGATCACCACTGGTCTGTGTTATGTAAAAGTCATATTACTTCCAAGTCATCCTGCCCTAATTGTACACTTCCTGGGGTGTTTGTTAGATCATATATTCCCATGTGCCAACTTACCAAACTAATTGCTTACCATAAGTTGATCTTTTTTGAGGGGTGGTGAGGAGGGGTATTCTGAAGACTTTGAAATTTCTTCTGTCAAGTAAGTTGCCAGTGTGCTTTGTCCATGAATTAGCATTTTTTGTTTGATGTTTTCACAGTTAGGAACTTAAATAGTGAAATAATCATGTCATGGGTGCATCTATATTGTAATAGAAAGCAACTCAGATTGCAGAACAGGAATGCCCCGAACCAAGACCCATAAGGAAAGACGTCAGTAACAAACTAAAAGCCTGAAGTTTATTTTTTATTTTATTTTTTTTAAAGATGACCGGTAAGGGGCTCTTAACCCTTGACTTGGTGTTGTCAGCACCGCGCTCTCCCAAGAGAGCTAACTGGCCATCCCTATATGGGATCCGAACCCGTGGCCTTGGTGTTATCAGCACCACACTCTCCGGAGTGAGCCACCACGGGCGGCCCTCTAAAAGCCTAAAATTTAAATATCAGAAACCTCCCTAGGTCACGTGAAACTGATCCTTTTTCATTTATTTCTGTCCATTCTGATATGGTAATTGTGTGAGAAAGCCCATCGTTAATTTAGGTTTTCTGACTGACTTCTTTCTCTTGTAGTCTTTCTACTAGGTTTGGCACTGTAGCTGTTCCTAACATTTTGTTATTTCAAGGAGCTAAACCAATGGCTAGATTTAACCATACAGATCGAACATTGGAAACACTGAAAATCTTCATTTTTAATCAGACGGGTATGTAGAAATAATATATTGAGGAAGAAGATATTTTGTAGTGGGGGGTATGTGCCTTCTGTGGGTTTTGATCTATTATAATCCTTATCCTAAGTGAAGGATTCAAGATTGATTTTGAGATGTAATACTTTTCTAATGAACTGTTATGATCCTGTTAAATATCTTCTAATAAATGGCAAGTTCAACATGAATAGGTAATTTTAATGTTTATAGATGCTTTTTTAAAGAAAAACCAAACAGCTTTATTGAAATATAATTCACATACCATACACTTCACCTATAGGTACTTTTTATTTTATTTTTAGCAGCTGGCCAGCCACTTATAGAAACCTTTTAACATATATTTTTCACTTACATTTTAATATTTACACAAAAATGTGCATAAATCATTAAGTGTACAGGGTGATGAATTTTCACAAAGTGAACAATAACCAGTACTCGGATCAAGAAATAGAACATTTCTAGCCCCTCTTCAGCATCACTTCTCCTGTCCTCCCTGAAGATAACCACAATCCTGACTTCTAATACCATAGACTAGTGTTTCCTGTTTTGAACTTTATATTAATGGAGACATATAGTATGTATTATTTTTTGTCTAGCTTATTTTACCCAACATTGTGCTTGTGAGATACTGCCTTGGTTATGTTTTGTTCCTTTTTATTGTTGAGTAGTATTCCATTTATTAATTCATTTGCAGATGCTATTTTCTTAATATTTGCCAAAACATATGACCTTATTTTTTAATGTATGTAAATTTTGAGCATTGTAAATTGGAGAAGTCTCTTCCACTGGAAAAGTTCACTCCTCAAAAGCTTTAATGCCTCAATTATGAGCACCCCACTTCTTCCTGAAGAATATTCACTGGAAATAAATACAAATTGCAACACACCTTTCATATATATTAAGCTGCATGTAGTCACTTTTATCTAAGCACTAAAGAACAAAGAGCTGAGTTAGCTCGCCTCAATTATGAGCACCCCACTTCTTCCTGAAGAATATTCACTGGAAATAAATACAAATTGTAACACACCTTTCATATATATTAAGCTGCATGTAGTCACTTTTATCTAAGCACTAAAGAACAAAGAGCTGAGTTAGCCTATAGGCGTAAGACTGGGATATTACAAGGTGGTTAGCTATTTCAAGTCTTGCAGTGGATTCCCAATTGTCATTCAGATTGATGTGGGGAGTGGGACTCATTTTGTTCAATGCACTAAGAAGACCTAGAACACAACTGAAATCTAGGAGTCACAGCATCTTTGGTAATCACTGATCCCAGTGGTGGCTAGTTGGTCTAACAATTCTTTCTGTAAATTTAAAAGCATTTTGAATTTAGCATTAATTAACCTGTGAAAACATTCTGTAGACTTCTGAGAGTACCTTTACTAGTTACTTGTTGAATTTTGGTCTCAAAAGAGCACAAAAGGCAACTCTTAACAATGCATTGTCTAAGAAACCTCTTAATGAGTTCTCAGAAATTGTAGTGTTTTAGCTTTGAATAGCTGAATGGATTCCTGATCCTTTGATGCATTGGGGAGAAAGGCAAGTTACAAATTAAACTGACAGGCAAGTGAAATCCATCCCAGATATATTAGTGGTGGTGTTTATTTTAGGACTGCATGTCATTTTGCATACCATGCATAATACTTCAGAGAAGTCTGTGGCAGGTGCTTTTTCTAACTGATTTGAAACAATTGATTTCTCTTTCAGGTATAGAAGCCAAGAAAAATGTGGTGGTAACTCAAGCTGACCAAATAGGCCCTCTTCCCAGTACTCTGATAAAAAGTGTGGACTGGTTGCTTGTATTTTCCTTATTCTTTTTAATTAGTTTTATTATGTATGCGACCATTCGAACAGAGAGTATTCGGTGGCTAATTCCAGGACAAGAGCAGGAACATGCGGAGTAGTGATGGACTGGAAGGAGAAGTTGGAAAGAGGAATTTCCGTCCTTTTATTTCAGAAATTAGTGCTGCAATTTCATACATTTTCACCAACTGACTTGCAACTTCAGTCAAATTAAAAGTATCATGCATTTGTTGAGCTACTGAATGTGTAAAAAATTATTTGCTGGTGTTTTAACTAGTATTGCAATAAGAACATGCAAAAATATTCAATAGAATGCACTGTTCTTGTTTTTAGTACTTGAATGTAATCCAATATTTTAAAAGAGTAATCCAGTTTGAAATGTGAAGACATATTCTAGTAGAATAGTGAGAATGACAATATGCATACTAGACAGAAGGTAGAAATAGGACTTTCAGATTATACTTTTAGAAAATTCTTGATTCTTTATGTATGTCTAAAAAGGTTGGTTTTCTGTTTGTTTGCAATTTCTCTTTCAGAGTCCATAAGCAGAAAAGTGTTCTGTTACGGGAAGAGTAACTAGAATTGACTAGTGTGACCCCACAAATAGCAACCGATAGAAAATAAAAGAGTCAGATACCTTGGTGTTTGTGATCTATACTTTCACTGAAAGAATTTGAAGTGGTTTAAGTTGTTTCTGGGTAAGGCAGATGTTAGGAGAAAGTAAATGTGATAACTAAAGCTCATTTGTTATCAATTCCATGCTAAAACATAATCTTTAGCCATGGTTGTCTAACCAGCATGCATTAATTGACCCTTAAAATGTTCCTAGTAATGTGCCAGGTTTAGTGAGAGTCAAAAGAAGTATAAAACACCGTTCTTGCTCACAAGTTGATTTTATTCTAGTTCAGGACACATTTAGTAAAGAGACAACATATAATTTATACAAACTTTTTGAAAAGGTACTTCTAAAAGATCCCTTAAAATAAATTCAGATATAAGACAGCTGATTACCTAATGATAAATTACTTTTATACTGTTTCCAGTGTTTTAGACAGAGTAGTTGAATGTTTACTTCATAAGGTACCCTAAGCCTACAGAAATAGAGATCTTAGATGTCTCCTTCTCAGAGTGTTGAATGGGAGTTTACAACTTTAAAGTTATGTGTCATGCTGTGAACAGCTGTGGTTGGGGTGGTCACGGGCAGGAGGGGACCATGACTCAGAAAGGTACCATTATTTCCATTTTACAAATGAGCAAACTGAAGCATAGAGGAGTTAAATAACTTGCCCAGGTTACACAGACAGTAAATTGATGAAGCTGGGATTTAAACCTTCACATGGATGTATACCTGTAATTACAAATACAAGAAAAAAAAATCTAGTGATTCTATTTTACAATAACTAACATTTGAGTTATTAATATATGATGGCCTGATACTGTTTTAAAAGCTTCACATAAACTTTTATTTATCTATACAATAGTCCTGAGATTGACACTATTAAATATCCTTATTTTTAAAAGTAAATTGAGGTTCCGAATAATTTGTTCTTAGTCATGGAGCTTTCAGTGGTGGGACCAAGCTTCAAACTTAAGTATTCTCACTGCACAGCCTCTGTGTGGGATGGCACCCTCCTGGCTTCTGTACCATGGCCCGTGTGACCATTGAATGCATTTCTCTCTAGTCTTTCTCCTGTGTGTGTTTCCCATGGTTGTAGTCATAATATAGCTATAACTTAGCACCTTACTTTTTTGTTTGATTAACAAATGACAAATATTTTACTGTTGGTAATAGTTTTCCTAACCTTAGATACATAATAGGCCTTTGAGTAGACTCAACATTACTTACCTAACCTGTCTTCTTTTGCTGTATATTATTGTTGTATGTATAGTCTCATTTCTTTGGGGGGAAATTCCCAGAGTGGGAGTTATAATATCAAAGATACAAAAACTTTCATGCCTTTTGAAATATAAGGGGGCCCTATTCTAGTCTGAAGGTGGAGGGAAAGCTCCCAGGATGACCAACAGATCCATGGCTTTGCTTCTAACACTCGGCTGAGACC
The DNA here is from genome assembly GCF_000696425.1 of Galeopterus variegatus. Taxonomy (NCBI): domain Eukaryota; kingdom Metazoa; phylum Chordata; class Mammalia; order Dermoptera; family Cynocephalidae; genus Galeopterus; species Galeopterus variegatus. Next base: position 455,204 of record NW_007727140.1, on the reverse strand, counting down.
AGCTACATGGGATTCTCCTGGAGGGAAATGTGGAACAGGGCTGTTCACTGGAGAGGAGGTTCAAGTTTAGAGGGGATCAGCCAGGAAGCACTGCTGTTGAGGGAAGCAGAAGGGGGAAGCTAAACCATCTAAACCATCTAAACAAAACCAGAACCAGCTAAAACATCCCAAGCCATCCCAAGCCAAGTGAGCTACAGAGGATGTGCCCAGTTCATCTTTGCTAAGGGATTTAAATCCTGTCAATTGGGGAGCTTTGTGTGAGGGCAGAACATTCACAGCCCCTATTGGTAGACATCACTTTCCTGGGTCCTTGCATCCTTCTCTTGCTGCTTTAATGACTAGACTTGAGATACCACAGTTTCGTACAGTGGTGTTAAGGAAGGAAAATGATGAAAATAAGCTCACTGAAAATGCTGAAGGGTCACTAACTTGTCAACCAATTCATCTTTCAGTTCTCACTTTAAAGAAAAAATATGAGTATTTTTCATGATCATAAACACCAGATATAAATATTGGAAATACAACCTTTAACTCCACCCCTAAGTCTCTGTCTGCTTTGGGCATCAGGCAAAAGAAACCAGAGTGTCTTACATAAATGCCTTCAGACCAGTGACATCTGATCAAGCCCTCTCCCTGATTCCTCCCCTGAGTTTTGCTTTTGAAATAGTTACATCTTGTCAAGCAGGCAGAAGGAAGAAGAAAGGTCAGGCCAGAAGTACATAAATTTTAGGCTAAAATTTAGACAAAAAGTTTTATTTTTTCCAAGTCCATATGGGATATAAAACTGACCACTAACAACTGCTAAGTTGAATAATAGACACTCATTCTTTTTAAAAAATACATTCTTTTGCTATATCCTCTGCAAAACTGCTTATGTTATTAATTTGCTTAAATTATTTAATAAAAAAAGATACAAATGAATATACTAAAAAACACCACACTTTAAGGGGTGAATTTTATGGTATGTCAATTAAATCTCAAAAAAAAAAGGAATGAAAACAAAATATTAATAAATACAACATATAAAAATACTTTTTAAAGAAATGATACAAAAGGAAATTTAACTAAATATGTCCCCATCTGTCTCCCTGGAGTGCCTACTGTGTGCTGCAACTGTGCGGATGCTAATGTCACAGCTACTTTTCAGAAAGCACTATACGCCAGGTTTTCCACTTGTAACCAGGCAAATGCTGATGAGCCAGCTTGCGCGAGGACTGGGCACCTAAGCAGTGACCCAGCAGAGCAGATTCGAACCCACGGCTGACTGACTTACGGGCCGTCGATGTAAACGACTACTGTTCACTGTCCCCTGCGAGTACGGAACGACAGACTGGGGGGCGCCCAAACACACGCGACTCATCTCCCTTGACCCTGCCGCGACATCCTCCCGCCGGCGCGGACTGTGCGCCCCGCCGTCCAGGAGGGAGCCCAGCACGGTCGGACCGACCGCGAGTGCGAGCGCAGCCGAGGCCCAAGGCGATGACAGGGTCCGACCTCCGAAGAGCAGGAGCGGAGGGCAAGCCTCGCTCCCCGCCAGCCGGCCCACCTCCCCGGCGCAGACGGGACGAGCCGGCACCGGAGCGGCGACGACGCGGACGGAGCGCGGAGGCGGGATCTGAGGCTGCTGTACGG
>NW_007727140.1:443385-452572 GCF_000696425.1 Galeopterus variegatus | reverse complement strand
CCGCTCGGGGCGCGGGGGGCGACGCGGAGCTTGTTGGAGGTGCTGCAGGGTCGGAGCCTGAGCCTCGCGGCCATGGTGAGTGCCGAGCTGCAGCGGGTGCGGGAGGCGTACGAGGCCCCATGGCGTCGGCTGAAGGGCGGGAGGGGCCGGGGCAGCCCCGAAGTGGGCCTGGTCTTCGGGCTCGGACGTTGGGTCGCCGCGTTCGGGGACCCGGCACCTGCCTGACGCGCCGGCCGGAGACAGGGCTGTCTTCTGCATTTGCCACTTTTCCCTTGGCTTAAAAACTGCGCCATAGCCTACAGACTTGCTAACCGGAAACACACAAGAACGAGTTTTGTTAAAAAATAGTAAATCTGAAAAGTAGGTGTAAAAGTGTGTGCGGCCACTCGGTGTGCTTAGTGACCGAAGTCGTGCGCTCGGTGAGAGCAGGGCCCGTCGCTGTCACGGCGGGTCGCGCTCAGCGCTTTACTCAGTGGCGAATTCACTCGTTCTGGTGCTGATGTTTTGGAGGAATCGTTAATGAATTATCTTTTTTGGTGATACATCGATTTTTCTTTCTTCTTCCAAGGGCGTTCAGTCAGTTTTCCCGCTTTAGAAATTAATATTTTGGAGTAAATTGAGGGAGAGTTTTAACATACAGCACCACCTAGTGGAGAAATATTGCGTTAACTCACCATTATATTTACTTAAGTTGCTCATTGGAGCCCATTTGGAGGTTTGAAATTCTTTAATAGAAGAAATCTGAACTAGCTCCATGATGGGACAAGATAAGCACTGTGCTTAATGGCCACGAACGCGAGAACACAAGTTAAACGCTGTCACCTAGGCCTGTTTCAAGGCATACATACCTCTGCCCAGGGTGCCGGTGATCAAGTAAAATCTGATGTTCTGGGAAGGAATGAATAAACAGACATGATTTGAGTGGCTGCCGCGTGCCAGGCTCTATGCTGGGTACCTTCACATTCAAGATCTCTTTAAACCTTTCAAAAAATCTTGGCAGGTAGATATTGTAATATCTTCTCTACAGACATGAAGACACTGTAATACAGAGAAGCCAAGTTCAGCATCCCACAGCTAAAACTAACAAAGCTAGTCCTTGAATCAGGTTTATTCTTTCTAAATCCTATGCTTTTTCTTGTCCCCGTCCCCTGTCCCCCAAACCCCGGGGAAAAAAATTAAGCCCACCACAGAGGGTTCTGCTCAGGATGTGTCCTCATGGCGTCCTCTGGTGTTATGTAGATGAAGTGGCTCCACTTTCCAGTTCTGAACATGATCCCTGATGCTGGGCAGACGTCTGTGGTGAGCACAGAGTGCCTACCATTGATGTCAGTGGGAATGGGGATGTGGATGGCGGAGTTTGCAGAGAGGAACAGCTCAGTGAGTTCCACGGGCTCCAGGGGCCTGCTGCGTCACCTACAGCATGCTTTATAGTTTTCTTTGCGGCCACTCAGTGTGCACACAGATCATTCTTTTTCTTTTCTGAAATTTTCTGAGTTGACTTGAAATATTTAAGTGTTTAATAAGAATTTTAGATTATTTCCTATAGTAGATCTTCGTGTGAAAATTTTCAGAACTGAAATTTTTCATTGTACAACTCATGAATAGATCTTTTGGTTCTTAATAGTAAATGATTTTTAATAATAAGCCTTTAAATATTTTTGTTTAATTAAGAGGTATTCTCATTTTTCCCCTTTGTTAGTTGTGGGGAAGAGTAGCTGACCTGGCAAGGAAGAAAAACTAGAAAATTGGTTCATTATTATCCTTTTTCCTTCTTCATAGAATAAGTGGTCTAAAGGTAAAAGAGTTTTGCCCTCTTAATTATATTAATGTCAGTGATAAAAGATTTTAGGATATCTGAAATGGGAGTGAGTTGCAGCCCCCAAATGCCCTTTGATGAGGAACCCCCACATTAGTTCAGTCCTTCTGGGTAACAGTCTCTCTCTCACCTGAGCCTACAGTAGTCCTACAAATGGGTAAGGCAGGAGGTACTGGTTGGCACTTATGCTGGAATGAGAACCCAGCTTTTCTGACTTCTAGTACAGTATCCTCTCTGGCGACAATGTTTAGAGTTCTTTCATTTAAAAAACAGCATGGGAAGTGTGGGCCTGTTACCCAACTGACTTCTAGTACAGTATCCTCTCTGGCGACAATGTTTAGAGTTCTTTCATTTAAAAAACAGACAGCATGGGAAGTGTGGGCCTGTTACCCAACAACCTGAATTTGTGAATGTCATCACTAGGATGAGTAGGAACAAGGTGGACAGTGCACGAAAGTGCTTTAGATTGGGCAGTACTCTGCCAAACTGTGGAGAGAGTTTGTCTTTCCTGGTGCTCTGAGAAAAGTGTTTCATAAACTCACTCCAGTAAAGCAAGGGCTTTTTACCTGTGGTTCATGGGGTCTGTAGGCCCCCAGAAGTTATTATACAAAATCGTATGTAAATGTGCATTTTTTTCCCCCTCTGGGGATTGGTTTTCATCAGATGTGAAAGGAGATACTAATCCCAAATAGTTAAATCCCATGTGAGTAGGCAGTGAAGGCTACTGAGATGATGTGGGGCCATCCAAAGAGCAGTAGACTAGGAGTTTGGAGCCTTGAGTTCTAATCCTGGTCCTGCCAATGGACTTGTAGGGTTTTCTTGTGGTGTTTTTATCTCAGTTTCCCCAGTTCTGGAATTCTGCAGTGTCTAGGATGGCCAGAGGTAATGGTCAGTCTCAGTCATATCTGTAACAAACCAGGGAAGCTAAATTGTGAAGTCTGAGGCAGCAGTAAGGGGTAGGGAGATAACATACCAAGGAGGTGGCTTATTTTGTACAGAGCTCACCTTGCTTTTGTCTGTCTTTTGAGGGCAAAAGAATGAAAGCTGGTTAGAATTTGTTGCGCTTGAGACTTTAGGAGCTACATCTCTACTTAAGGTAAAGAGTTATATGTTTATTTGGGTTCAAGTAAACCTCTACATTTTCAGATATGAAATGTGTTCTCTTCATAGTCAACAGATGCTCACTGGTTGACAGCAGAGGAGAGGAACCAAGTTATACTTGACCTTAAAGCAGCAGGATGGTCGGAGTTAAGTGAGAGAGATGCCATCTACAAAGAGTTCTCCTTCAAAAATTTTAATCAGGTAATTATTATAAATTGTTGCTAGTGCCACAGTCTATTTTTGTCACCTTAGACTGTAACTCCCTCTGATACTTCTGGTTGTCTGGTTCCGTGTAGATCCAAGATCCAAATCCTCCCTTCCTTAAGTATTCAGTGATACAGTACATGCTTGTTGACAGTTGCTACCACCCAACTGGATGATTCACAGCTCTAGGGGAAGGTGATGGTTTATATTATTTAGAAAATCAAATTCTGAATCCACTGTTGCTTTGATTCTGTATTGGTTAGGATATTTAGTTTCTTATGGAATTTTAAATAACATTAAAAAGGGTGTGAGCTTTTTATATTTATCAGAAAGAGGCATGAGAAAAATTGGCTGAGAAACATACACCTGCCAGACTGATTTCCCCTATTTTTCCTGGGCAGTTAGTAAGTTTTCTTTTCTTCCTGTAGTTGTGTTTCTGTCTCTAAATCATCTCCCAAGCTGCACCCTCTTCCCTAATTGGCTCATTTTCCCCAAGCCAAGTAGCCAGCTCAGGAAGCTTTTCTTAAAACATGACCTCCCCCTTGGAGACTCACCCTTAAGGTAACTGTTCCTGTAGGGCCCCACCCTGTTTAGAGAGTCATCTCCCATGACTTACCCTTCAATTATTACTCCATTGTATTTATGTAAGGTAAACGCTTTTGACTATTTCATGTTTGTTCAGTTAGTTTGGTAATCCTTTGGACAGATTTTTTGTTTTTATTTATATTAGGTGTCAGCATCCAGTCAGAGACCATGTTGGCTTAAATAACTCTCTATTGTACTTAACACAATTCTGGGTACAAATAGGTATTTGATAAATGCAGACATTGATTATAATGTTTGCTAGTTTCTAGAAGGGTGTGTGAGGACCGGGTTTTCACCAAAGAAACCCTCAACATGTTTTCCTAGTAGATGCCGTTGTCTCTACTGAGCTGCATGCCCTATTCTGTTCTCTCTCCATCCATCTGGCTGCCAGCCTTCTGCTGTGAGTCCCTAACTCCTTAGGAAACCTGGACCAAACAGACTCCCTGTCCCTGCTGCCCCCTGTGCTCGACAGCTCTTGTCAGGGGCTTAGCACTCTGTGGCTGGTGGCAGGGAATCCCATTGGTACAGTAAGCTTGTGCATAAGCTTTAGGTAGCATTTTCCAGGCTTATTAAAATTCTTACATGTGTACAGCTTGACTTCTTTAAGCCTGGCCTAATTTATTGGGCTTGAACATGTGGCTTAAAGTACTTGTGTGGTGTTGCCTCAGGCTCCGCCCATGAGTCAGTCCTCCAGCAGCGCTCTAACTTTGCGCTCAGGTGACTTTCACAACTGGGAGGGAAGGGAAGCTGTGCAGGGCATCCTTGATTAATTGTAATATTATTCACCGAGACATTTAATTAACTAGACTTCTTTTCCCTTTCACCCAGCTTTTAGAAGAAAGAGGCAGATGACAAGAAAATCAGCTGATGTCAGGGCATGTATTCAGAGAACCAGCACTGAGATTATATCCTGGGGTCAGCTTTCCAGCCAGGCTCCTATGACTTCTGCATGTACAATGGCCTGTAATGTCAACTGATGTTATGACAACTGTTAATGCCCTCCGGCCAGAGACAACCAGGAGCACATCTATAGTTGAACAAGTTGGGTGGATTACAGCAAGAGAGAATGCACACCATAGGGAACCATGGGTTATCTCAGGAAGATGGTGTTGGAAAGACTCATCACAGGATTTGGATTATACTAGTGATTTTGGAAGGTTTTTAAGGAATTGGGGCTTTGCTCTGGATTGGATGCTGTCAGGAAATGGGTAATTCTATGATTCAACATTTTAATATGTCTTACCTAGAGGGAGAACAGACTAAAGCAGGGCCAAAGCTAAAATTGGAAAAGAAACAATAGTCACTCATTAAACTGGGAGAGGAGAATGTTTGGTATTTTGTGATTGGACAGTGTTCATGTTTTGTGTGTGTTCAGATATCATTAGAGAGTGGTGTGGTATTAAACTGTCATGGTCACAGAGTGGTCTTGTCTGATGGTGATGTTTATATTTAACAGGAGAGTATCAAGGCCTAGTTAATAGTATCAGGTCAGCTCCCAGATAATCAGGAGCTGCTTTTCTCTTACTCACAACTAATGTTTAGAGTAGTGGCCCTCTGTCACTGACAGATCCTCACTCATCTTTCACCTGGGACAGAAAAGCCATTTTTTTTATTATAACAATTTAATGACATTAAAATAGGACGGTGTAAATAAAAAGTGAAGTTCCAATTGCAACTAATTTCATTTTTTTTCTGTTCTTTTCTAGTCTTTCTCCATAGGTATAGTTCATTCACAATGTAGTAATTATATATGCAGTTAAGTTTTTAAAAATTAATTTAATTTTTATCATAAAATTAATATTAATTAATTCAGCAAATATTGATTAGGCATCTTCTCTGTGCCAGGCACTATTCTAAGTGGGGAAGATAGACAGTAAACAAATAGATAATATAATTTCAGCTAGTGATGACAGCCACGAAGGAGAATAAAGTAGGATATTGGAATAGAGAGTGATGGAGTGGTGTGGTGCTATTTAGGATGGAGTGGTCTGGAAAGGCCACTCTGGGGAGGGGACATCTGAAGCCTGAATAATGTGAAGGAGCTCAGCGTGAGGATCCAAGGGGAGAGCATTCCAGATGGAGAGAACAGCGGGTACTGATTGCTGAAGCGGGTGATATGGGCATGACTGAGCAAGAGCCACAAGTCCAGTGTTCTGGAAGGGACAGAGAGAGGGGAAGAGAGGTGTGGGAGATGAGGCTGAAGAGGGGAGGGACCAGAGCACGGGGGCTTTGTTGGCATGGTGAGGAGTTTGGATTTTATTCTGTGAAGGAAAGCTGTTGGAGGATTTGAAGCAGAAGGTTGACATTATTTGGCTTATGTCCTAAAGAAAAAATCATTGTAGCTGTTCTGCTGAGAATAGGTGGTAGGAGGGTAAGAGTGGAAGCAGGCAAACTATATAGAACACTGTTGTCTAGGCAAGAGGTGATGGGAGATTGTGGAGGTGGCAGTAGAGGTGGAGATAAATGTAGGATTCCTCATATGTTTTGAAGGTAGAGTAATCAAGACTTGATTGGATGTGGGAAAGGGAATGGTCAAGGATGACCCAGACATTTTGGTTCAAGCTGAAGGTTGAAGGGTGGTACCATTCACTGAGCTGGGGAAGACAGGGTATGAGGCAGTGGGTAGGGAATTAAGAATCCTCTTTGGGGCATGTTAGGTTCGAGGTACTTATTAGTTGTCCAAACAGAGATATCAGGTTAGCAGGTGGATATATAAGATTGGAGTTTAGACTGGAGATATTAGTTTGAGAGTTGTCAGAAGGGATAGTTGTTGGGCCGGCCCGGTGGCGCACTGGAGAGTGCGCCGCTTGGGAGCGCGGCGGCGCTCCCGCTGAGGGTTCGGATCCCATGTGGAGACCGGTTCCCGCTCACTGGCTGGGCGCGGTGCAGGCGCAACACCGAGGGTTGCGATCCCGTTGCCAGTCCCCGGTACGGGCGCGACACCGAGGGTTGCGATCCCGTTACCGGTCAGTAAAAAAGACAAAAAGGAAAAAAAAAAAGGGATAGTTGTAAGGCAAGAGAGGACAGGTTCGAGCAGGCAGTGGGGTGCAGGGATGGTATGTCCATTGTAATAAGAGAGAAGGAAGAATATATAAGTATAGATGCAGATAGGTTGGTACATTCATGCTGGAAAGAGGCGGTAAATCTCTTTTGTTTGCTTCTGTTTTTTTAGTGAGGTCATTTGAGAGTGAGTGGGGATGGGTGGGTGTTGGAGATCAAGGGAGAGAGGAGGAGTGAAATGGTCATCTTGGAGACTAAGACAATGATCTAGGGAAGTGTGGCTGGTTGGCTGGGCAGTTCTCAGTGTCACTAGAGATTTATGGTCACACATTTAAAGTGAAGATTTTGTATGTTTTGTCCAGCCATGTTCAGCTACTTGGGCACAGGCTTGGAGTAGGTGCAGAGTTGAGCTTAACAAAGGCTGAACTTTTGCCAGATGAATGCCATGAAGAGGCAAGGGACATAAGGGTGTGTGCAAGGGAAGGATTAAACATTAGCCATGGGAGTCTAGGAGGGCGAGGAAAGTGCATTTGTGACGGGGGAGATGGATAGTAAAGGGCTGGGAGTGTCATCTGATATACAGATGCTCCTCGACTTACCATGGGGTTATGTTCCCATGAACCCATTGTAACTTGAAAATATCCTAAGTGGAAAGTGCATTTAATACACTTAACCTACTGAACATCATAGCTTAGCCTAGCCTGCCTTAAATGTATTCAGAACACTTACATAAGCCTGGAGTTGGGCAAAATCATTCAGCACAAAGCCTATTTTATGATAAAGTGTGGAATATCTCATGCAATTTATTGACTATTGTACTAAAAGTGAAAAACAGAACGGTTGTATGGGGACTCGAGGCATGGCTTCTATTGTGTACTTACTGCTTTGACACCATCCTGAAGTTAAAAAATCGTTGAGTTGAAGGGCCAGCCCATGGCTCACTTGGGAGACTGTGGCGCTAACACCAAGGCCGCGGGTTCAGATCCCTATATAGGGATGGCCGGTTCTCTCACTTGGGAGAGCCTGGTGCTGACAACACCAAGTCAAGGGTTGAGATCCCTTTATGAGTCATCTTTTATGGAAAAAAAAAAAAATGTAAGTCGAGCCATTGTAAGTCGGGGACTGTCCATAATCTTTTTGGAGGGCAATTGGGCAGTGCCAAATTCACATACCCATTGTCCTAACCTAGAAATGTATCTTCTAGATGTAGGTCTGCCATTTGGATATGTGAGGATGTCCATTAAAACCCTATGGGCATGTAATTTTTATTATGAGCAGGCATTTCCACGTGTATGTGTGCACCATGGTAAGATCACATCTCCTTCGCTGCAGCCCTACCCTCAGCAGGAGATAAGGAGGGCCGGCTGTGCTCCATATGCTCATGGCAACGGCAGCATCTCTCCTGGCCTCAGCTCTGCAAACTGGAGGAAGACATAGAACGATGACACCGGATGTTACATGTTTTAATCTCGATGAATGTAGGGATTAAAAAATATGTTCTGTTTCTTTTGCTCAATAGTTTATGAACATTTTTCAGTTTTTTATATAGTCTTTTCATTTTACTTACAATAAAATCTTCAAAAGTATGATTACAATTGGTTGGGCGTTACAGTTTTTAAGTGGTTTGCTTTTGTAATGTGCATATGATGGAATCACAAGTTTGCATTAATCTTCATCTCTTTTACTGGTATGGAAAGTGAACTGTACATTTTAGGAACATTTTCAGTGACTGTGGATGAAAAACCTATTTCTTAAAGCGTTGGGTTATCCCAGGTTTTACTATAGTAATATATAGCCAGCAAAATACATTTGAACTTCTTTTCTCTCAGAGGTTTTATTCCAAGATATGGTTAGTTCCAAATAATCCAAATTCATTTGATAGCTCAGACGGGTACAAAATACTAGAAGACTGTAAATGTAAAAACTCCCAAGAGATTCTGCTACTGTAGGTAGATGAAGTAGCCATAGGTGTTGGTTGCTATTTGCCCACTGTCTGTACCCTTGGTGGTGGTGCACGGGCTCTGCAATGCGACATGGATTGGTGGGTAGTGCAGTGGTGACAGATGGTGATACTCTGTGAGCAGACAGCATGACAATGCCAGGACTCGAGGCAGGGAGTTTCTGCACCTCAGAGGGCTTGGACTCAGGGTGGGGCTAGTGTTTGTAAAAGAGTTTGCTCTTTTTCTGTTCATGTAGACATAAGGAAGGAAAGGTCCATAAGTGACATATAAATTTATTCCTAGGAATTTGGCAACTGTAGGGCATCTGCATTGAAAGAACAGAATGCTAGTTAGAAATGTGGATGTGAGTGTCCCGTGAAGATAGATTTTTGTTAAGCATTTCTATATATGGGGGTAAATGGGACACTTACAAAATCAGAGATTTTAAGCTATAGGAATAGGGGCAGGTGATAGTTTGGAACCCAGGAAACAGCTACCTCAGATGCCAGCAGGTGGAGCCCTCCAGGGCAGGAGCCTAGAC
>NW_007727140.1:442233-443188 GCF_000696425.1 Galeopterus variegatus | reverse complement strand
TTTGCTCTTTTTCTGTTCATGTAGACATAAGGAAGGAAAGGTCCATAAGTGACATATAAATTTATTCCTAGGAATTTGGCAACTGTAGGGCATCTGCATTGAAAGAACAGAATGCTAGTTAGAAATGTGGATGTGAGTGTCCCGTGAAGATAGATTTTTGTTAAGCATTTCTATATATGGGGGTAAATGGGACACTTACAAAATCAGAGATTTTAAGCTATAGGAATAGGGGCAGGTGATAGTTTGGAACCCAGGAAACAGCTACCTCAGATGCCAGCAGGTGGAGCCCTCCAGGGCAGGAGCCTAGACTGGCCAGGTGGCAACACAACCCCTCAGAGAAAGGCTGTCCTCATTCTCTCACTCCTGGATACCTGGGGCCACCTTTGTTCAGCATGGAAACAAGCTCAGTGTCAGGAATAGGTAAGCAGCAGTGGCTGGGCATCTGATTTGGTTTGGTACCTTTAGGGTGGATAAAGAATTTTGAGTGGAGGATATAAGCAGCTTCCAGTTGGGAAAGGAGAGCATGTTGATTCAGAAGAAAGAGACCAAACTTTGTGAGAAAGAGCTGTAGTTCCCTGTATTCTTGGAGGAGCTCCTGTGCTTTGTCTGCTTCCTTAGGTGGGCCTACCCAACAGGACATTCAATTATGTTAGATTGAATTATAGGACCTGGCTGATACTCAGCCAGTTTTGACTTACAAAAATGGCATTTTAACATGGCTCAATCTAATAGCTTGTCAAAATGTAGTATCTTTTGTAGGGCAAGGTTCAAGCTTTATTTGTTCTATATCGTGTTCATGACTTTTACATTTTAGTTGTTGTAACTGCTGCCATTGAAAGATTTCTGGAGCGGGCGTGTGGAGGAACCTTCTGAATGGCTTAGGCCATGCCAGCATGGTGGCGATGGTGGTCTGCGCATCTAGCAGTGGTAGTGCCATAAGTGACTCGGGTTTGTA
>NW_007727140.1:439235-441006 GCF_000696425.1 Galeopterus variegatus | reverse complement strand
AAATTTTAGCAAACTCGACCTAAAATTTGAGAAGCTAATAAAAATATGTGTGATATTCGTGTTGGTGTTCACTATGGAGTTCTTCCTGGAGTTCCAGGAGAGCCCTGGGGAGGAACATGTTGATGTTGTCAAGTGGTAGCTGGAACATCAGTGTTGGTGTCAACCGGAGTATGGAAATTGGAGCCTCAAACGTTATCATCTGGAGTTTTGCTTCTACTGTTTGTGTTGTACAATAGGCGTAGACTTGACGTGTATTTGTAAAAACACATGCGATAGATAGACGAGAAATTTAAAACAGGTGTCAACAATGCAAATATGACACCGCTCTACAGTGTGAAAACACTGTGGTCATTATACCGTCCTTTAATAAAAATGGACTTTTAGCTACATCAGTTTTTCTTAGTTGTGTAGTAAATCTTCTGTTTACAGAACTTAGCCTGGGTATTTTGTAAAAGTCAAACAGCCAAGAAATATAATTTCCTCAACAGTCTTTGTCTTGCCATTTTACAGATGGCGTAAAATCAGGTGTGTAAAAAAATAAAAAAGCAGTTTGAGCTGACGTGAAAGGTATTTCAGATTTATGCTTTGCAGATGATATTGGTATGATTAATGCATTCGTTGCTTTTTTTATTGCTTTTCACAGATAATGTACGTGATGCATGGAAAATGTTGTGGGCTTAAATCTTTGCCAGGTTTAGACTGTGAATATCAACAGATGTTATCATATAACTACCATAATTATTATAAAATAAAAAATTTGTCATGAAGTGCATTGACATAAATTTCATTTATGTAAATTGCTTTCATTAGTATAAAACCTTAGCATAGCCGTTAGGATTGTGGAGCACTTTAAATGAGATTAACTTGGTATAAAGTGGTCGCAAATGGGTTGCTTTAAATTTAACTGACAAGAAAATAACACTCAAGAGTTAGGAAATTACCAAGGCATTTGTTTTCAGCCTGCATTGCTGGTACCGCTTAAATAGGCTGAATATGAATTAATAACAATGGACTGCTGGCTCAATAATTGCAGAAAATAATTGAAAGGGGACCTTAAATAATAAAACTATTTTGGTCTTGCTCTTTTCTTGTTCTGTTTCTGTTTTTCTGTGTGCCTGCCCACCACTTCAATGTGGTCATTATCATTAGTGTTAAGGTTTGCACAGCAAGAGTTTTGTCAAGAGAGCTATGAGATGGAAACTCACATTCAGATATTTCAGAATATGGATGTTGGGTGCCCAGTGGAGCAGCCATATTATCTAGTCAGCTCTTCTAGCAGCAGATACAGTGCTGTACTCACATTGCTGTGGCTGNAAAAATGTTTTATTGAGGAATTTGATAATAGGCTTATGGTTAACATTTTGAAGCACTTAGTGAAGTCAAAGGCTTGATAATACCAGAGGAAAGACAACTGTTACTGAAAGTCTTCACAGTCCTCTGCAGGATATTGGTGGAGGTCTCAACAGCTCTCATGAATGAATTCGTTTAGTTTTATTGTTATGCTCATCAAAATTATGAGTCAGTAATGCATCTGAGCACCTTGAAAGAGTGTCTTCCACCCGTTCAGGGTAGGGAAGCACTGCCAGAGAGGATGTTCCCCAGTCTTGGGCATCATATAGGTTAGAAAGTAACATTTTGATTTTAAAATGTAGACTAATGTTTGTGTGACTAGGACCAGGTTAAGTGAGAACTTGTATGGTTATCATATACAGTAGCTTGCATTTAACACATGCCTACTATGGGTTTTGTCCCCACAGCAGTCTAGAAACCT
>NW_007727140.1:436764-438182 GCF_000696425.1 Galeopterus variegatus | reverse complement strand
TAGGATCCGAACCCGCGGCGGGAGTGTCACTGCGCTCCCAGCACCGCACTCTCCCAAGTGCACCACGGGGCCGACCCTTTCTACATCCTTTTAAACAAAACAAAGCAGTAACATCCTCTCTTCTTAAGATAGGAGATTCTCAGTTTCCATGGGTTCAGGACATACCTGAACAGTTTTCATGGGTTTCAGGACACACCTCTGGGTTTCAAGCTGCTCCCAAAGGTCTCAGGCCCCTCCTCTAGGCCCTGTCCTACAGGAGAGTTACTGTTGCTCATTGGACCTATTTTCAGAACCAACACAGGGAAATTGAGACCTCAGGAGTCTGACTTATGCAAATCCGGTGGCTGAGCATGCTCAGTAGAAAAGGGGTTATATAACCCTAATAGCTGAGCATGTTCAATTAAGTGGAATGACCTTCCACTAGATGCGCTAAATAGCACAGAATATTCTTGAATATGTTCGGTGCATGTAATAGGATTTGACCAATGAATATGCCCTAAAAGGAGATCAACTGAATATGCCCTAAAAGGAGATCAACTGATTATGTGCAAAGACTATGTTATGTAACTGGGAACCAACCCCTTAGCTAAATATTCATTAGATATCATGAATATGTATTAAATAGCAAAAGTATAAAAGTGGAATCCTGGCAGAAGTGGGGTTATTGCTTACTTTCCTGGGGCCAACCTGCACTTCACCAGCTGAGGTGTGTATGCTTTCTTTTTGTATTAAATTTACTTTCAGCAAATAGCCACTCACTCTCTTGAGCGAGCCTGCACTTCATGCTAAACTTTAAGTATGTGTTTCTAATTGCTAAACTTTAAGTATGTATTTCTTACGTTTGTATTAAATGTGGCATGGGCCCTGCTTAGTTTCTGGAGCTAGGCCACACTCTGTCTGTGAAATCTTTATCTCTTATTCGTTACATTAAACCTGTTCTCACTTTCCTATGACTCTGCTCTTGAATTCCTTCATCTGGTCAAGAACCTGGTAAGAGGACAGGGAGGTTGAAGTCAGCTATTGGGTCTCCCCAGGCCCTCTCCTCTGGTATCATCTTGTGTTGCAGATGATTTACTATCATATTGATCTAGGCAAGAATGGGGACATTTTGATCCATTCACTGAATTCCAAAGAAGGACACTGAACCAGACTGAGATCATGGGATTACTTGTGGTCATATTGGGTTATGTCACAGTAAGTGCCAGACTCACATTCCTGGTTCCTACAGCAACATTTTTGAATCTTGCTATGATATAGACAGGTTATTTATGTTTGTTTGTTTTTGTTTTTTTAGGAGATATCTTGTTTTCCAAGGACTACCTGTTGGATTACTTTTCTCCCTTAAATGGGTTTCACCAGGGCCGGCCTGGTGGCGCACTGCTACAGTGCGCCGCTTGGGAAGTGTGGCGGCGCTCCCG
>NW_007727140.1:424661-436012 GCF_000696425.1 Galeopterus variegatus | reverse complement strand
TTGCCGGTCCGGTGCAGGCGCGACACTGAGGGTTGCGATCCGTTGCCGGTCACGAGAAAAGACAAAAAGGGAAAAAAAAAAAAAATGGGTTTCACCATACTTCCCTGAGAAAGGGAATATTCACCAACTGAAACAAACAAACTTGTACATGTTTGGGAGTAACCCAGGTATCACTGTTGAGCAATCAAAAGTCATTTTTTTTGTTTCATTAAAATCAAACCTATCAAAACAGCAAATGCTGCTAATGAATCTGTTTGCTCTCAGCCAACACGGCAGGATTGTGGCCTTTACCATATCATTCATCAAACTGACTTCAAATTCCCTGTCTGCCATTGCAGCCCTGGCTGTGGACATGCACCAGGTGCCTGGAGCAGCCGGGGTTGGGCTGGGCCGGGAGCCACATGGTCTGGCTCTGTTGGGATCAGTGAGCACAGTGAGATGTTTGAGCTGGCAACCACTGAGGACCTAGCACCACTCCAGGCCCAAACTGCAAAAGGAAGAAGATGCAATAGAAGTACATGTTTCCCTTTCTCCCCAAAAGAGCTCCCTGTTTTGTTGGGGAGGTGGCACATCTGAATTGTACAAGGCGGTTGATTTTTCTATATTTTAATTAGGCACTAACATGTGAAGTACTAGTAAGCCACAGGAGGTGTACTCCAGAATGGCTTTCTGGAGAAGGGGAGTTTTGAGTTGGTCCTTGAAGATCTGATAGGGTGTTGTTGAGGGAAGAAGCTGAGGGAGGGGTAAGCAGGTGGCATAGGTCAGGGACAGGGAGAGGACACATCTTGTTTGCAGTGTGTTGGAGAAATGACCCTAAGATTGGCTCAGTGAGCTGGGCTACAGATTGGCAGGGAGGGTCCTTGTGGTATACTCTCCCCTGGGCTTAGTGTTGTCTCAAGTTTAAGGTTTCTAAAAGCAGACTCGTGTTTTTCTGTCTCATCCAGCTTGCCTATTTCTCTCAGCAGCAGTCTACCATCCTCTCAAGCACCCAGACCTGAAATTGAAGAATTATCTTGGTGATCAGTCACTAAGAGCTGGTCAGTCATTTTTTAGTGTCTTTCATCAGGACTGTGCTGCTGGTCTGGGTGTGCTTACCTTTCTCCTAGAGTTCTGGTAGAAGCTTTCTGATCGCCTGTCATCTTTAGGCTCTCTCTGCTCCCACTGGCCTGCATGCACTTTGTTGTGAGCAAGGTTGGTTTCTGTTCAGAAAATCCCAGTGCCTTTCTGTTATATCTTACAGGACATACCTCATCTTCTCAGAGGTTTTCAAAGCTGCCTGCAGTCCATCCCTAACCCTACCTCTCGTGACTCCTTTGCAAGAAGCCTCTTTACTCAGAGATTAGAACTGTAAGGTACCCGAGAGGTCACCCAGTCATCCCCAACTGAAGAAGTGGAGAAACCAAGGCTCAGGCAAGGGGAATACCTTGACCAACGCCACAAAAAATTAGTGGCCATGATGGAACTGGAGCCAAGACCCCCAGCATCTCAGTTCAATTCTTTTCTACCTTTTTTCAAGCTGCTCATCTCCCACCTATGCCCCATTCCTACCCTATCCTGCCCCCATCTGTCCACATCCTATCCACTTCTAGAAAGTTTTCCCTGATTTTTATGTACTTGGCAATAATAAACAATTATTGAGCATTTACCATAGGCTAGGCACTGTGCTAGACACTGAGTGCAGCAGTTAATAAAGCAGATATTGTCCCCATCTTCATGGGCCTTATAGTATAGTGGGAGAGGGAGAGCATAAACAGAGAAAAACGTGAATATACAATTACAAATTACAGTGAGTGCCGTGAAGGAAAATCCTAATAGCTAATGCTTAATGAACACCTAAACTGTGGGCCAGGCACTGTGGTAAGGACATTACATGTATTTATTCATTTAACCCTTACAAAACCCTGTGGAGTAGATATTTCCCTCATTTTACAGATGAGGAAACTGAGGCTTAGACTAAGTGACTTGCCCAAGGTTCCACAGCTAGCAAACACAGAGTCAGGATATGACTCCAGGCAGTCTGTGTATGAGCCGGCATAGGTACTGCCACTGTAGCAGAAAAGGGCACTGTGAGAGGACAGTGAGAAGGCCTAGTTGTATTTGAGGAGAACGGCCAGGGAAGGCTTATGTAAGCGAGTGATAAACTGATGCATTTTTCATAAAAGACCAATAATAGGGTGTAGATGATGGAGTGGAGGGGGCCAAAGTCAAATCAGGAAGAACAGCAGCGGGCCCATTGCTGGGGTGGACACATCAGGAGATCATGGAGTGGGCCAGTGACAGGAGAAGCAGAGAACAGAGGTTGGAGCTACATTTAGGAGTTCACATGAGCAGCAATCAGTGGTGGCACACATACCTCTTAGAGAAAATGGAAATATGAAGAGAATACCCATTTCTCTGA
Organism: Galeopterus variegatus; assembly: GCF_000696425.1. Taxonomy (NCBI): domain Eukaryota; kingdom Metazoa; phylum Chordata; class Mammalia; order Dermoptera; family Cynocephalidae; genus Galeopterus; species Galeopterus variegatus. Next base: position 433,614 of record NW_007727140.1, on the reverse strand, counting down.
CTAGGGAGAAGTGGTGATGGGAAGAAGAGCAGAGGGTGTTAAGAGTGACTCCCAGATTTCAGGCTTGGAGGAACTAGATAGTCGGAAGTGACATTTACTGAGTTGGGGAAATGTGGGAGAGCAACAGGATTGGGGCGCAGGGATCAAGATTTCTGGTTTGTGCACTTAATGTGAGTTGTGAGAGATCCAAATATCAACTTCAAGAAGGTAGTTTTATTTCTGTTACAAATTCAGAGGCGAAGTCTGGATTGTAGATCACTGGAGAACCAGAGGTGTGGATGGAGAAAAGCTAAGGTACGAGATGAGATCACTCAGGAAGAAATTACAGTGTGAGAAGAGAAGAGGCTCAGGACTCAGTCCATTTAAGGGTTGGATAGAAGGAAGGTAGTTTTATTTCTGTTACAAATTCAGAGGCGAAGTCTGGATTGTAGATCACTGGAGAGCCAGAGGAGTGGATGGAGAAAAGCTAAGGTACGAGATGAGATCACTCAGGAAGAAATTACAGTGTGAGAAGAGAAGAGGTTCAGGACTCAGTCCATTTAAGGGTTGGATAGAAGAGGAGGAGCTGGTAAAAGACTGAGAAAGACTTGTCAGAGAAGTATGAAGAAAATCAGGTGATTGTCATATCAAAGAATCCAAGAGAAGATGATATCTTAAAAGGAGGGAGGGATCAATTCTGCTGACCCAAGTAAGGTGAGTACTAAGGGATGATCACTGGATTAAGCAGCATGGAGGTCACCAGTGACCACAGCAAGGAGGTTTTGGTGGGTGGGGGCGCAGGCCTGGAGGGGAAGTGGAGCTCATATGCTTTCTTAGACATGAGTCTGTAGTCTGTCCTTTCCATTCAGAATTCAGTCTTTGGGTTATTTGTGGTGTTCTTTCAGCCTTGTTTTGATATTGAACCTGTGAATCTTTGAGCTTTGATATCGAACCTATGAATGCTAGAGCTAGAAAGGATGAGGCAAATGAGGCCCAGGGACGAAGTGGTTTTCCCAGGGTGACAATGAACCAGTGGCAAGATTAGGATGAGACTAAGCACAGTTTAGGTCATGGAACAAGGTAATGTGTCTCACCTGTGTCTCTCTCCTGCATATAAGCACCTTGAGGACAGGGACTGGACTATGTTTGTGTACGTGTCCCACAGTACCCAGCCCAGTGTTACCTAGGTATATTTTGAATACATGAGATTCCTTGATTTGTTTCACTGTAGGTGATTCTAGTCAGCACCCTTAGCCCCAGGGGAACACACTGTTTTTCATCTTTTTGTTTCCTACAAAAACCCTTTCTCACTAAGGACTTTTCCTCCCTTTCATTTCCCTGCTCCTAGACACCAATGTTTCCTAACAGCGACCAGCTTATCTGACTGCTAAGTTGTTGTGTCTGATGGGATGAGAGAAGGTGGTCTGTAGTATGATGGGGCACTTCCCAGAATGACAAAAGCATTGATCGTGCCTTTGTCCTGCATGCAGCTTTGAAGCATCAGAGAAGGAAAAGGGCTGCTTGTGGCATCTAGTCAATTGCCTCCAATAATGAGAGACTGAGGCTGGCACTCAGTATGTTGGCACCACAGCTTCAGCTACCCACAATCACAACCACAGTCTGTTGTGAATATTGGTGTCCTGAGGGCCCATGACAGATTCTTCCAAGACTCCACAAAGCACACTGGGAGGCTGCCACAGGCCTGTTTACCTGCTATCCATTAGGCACTCATTTCTGTTTCAATACAATTCTTTTAATCTCAGATCCTTTCTTTTCCTTTCCTTTCCTTTCCTGGGACCACTGGTCCAGCACTCTTGCCTGACTTTTCCTTTAAAAAAAAAAAATCATTAGAGTGCTGCCTTGTAACACCAAGGTCAAGGGTTCAGATCCCAGTACCAGCTAGTACCCCCCAGCCAAAAAAATCACAACTTGGTGGTGATCTATATAGAAAAGTTAAAAATATATTGGATATATTTTTTAGGAATTATTTTTAGAAATTTTGATGTAAAAATGTTGCTTTAAAGTCACTTCTATATACAGGTAACTCTCAGTGTTGTTATTTACCTGAACTACAGCCAAATCAGTTTTCTTTGTGACAGTTTGGAGAATCCCAAGGTATTTTGTGAACTAATGAATGTTTGATTGTCTACTAAATGATAGTAGCTCATTATTAGGTGACCTATGAAACAACATAGATTGTGTCATTGAAGCTTCCCAGCAGCCTTGTAAGATTAGGTGTTAGTATCCCTGTGTTGCTAATGGTGAAAAAGAGAAGTTAAGGAGCTTGCTCAGACTTGTAGAGGAAACGGGCAGTGGGGCCATCTTTCTAAGCCTAGGCATTTCATCCTAAGGTGACCGCTCTTCTCTTAACACAAGTCTATATTTTGAAGAGTTGTAAAATAACTCAGGATGTGGATTGCAGTTTTGTTTGAGAATGTTTTAGATCTTTGAATGAACAACTCTACTGTTCAAAATTGAGTCTTTCTTTGTTCTATTTAGGAAAAAAATGTTTATTTTGGTGTGTTTAAAGGTTCTATATTCTTTGTATATTTTTAAGAAAAAGGTAGCCAGCTACTTACAGGAATTTGACCTATAAATTGTTACATGGTTCCCTATGCCCTGCCCTGAAAACATTAGTTTATACTACTCAATTGATCAATTATCAGCCCTAAATCTATTACAGATTGGAGGTCAACTTCTATCTGGAGGGGGAAGTCACTTCCAGATAGGTCTGCAAAAAGCAGCTGAAAACTTTACTGGGAGAATTTTAAGTCTGCATAGTGAAGATAAACATGTCCTTCATTGAGAGACCCCAGCTTTCTAAGCCACTGACCATATAGCTGTAGGTACAGATGTGTAGAAGAGAGGGCCGTTGTAATTCTGAGTGTCCTAAGGAATGATTCTGTTATGTAAGCTTGAGGGTGAGTGTCTTCCATCTTTCTATTTGTTTAAAACTGCAAACTTTAAATAGAGGGTTTAACATTTGTTGTTACTCATACCCCACGGAGATTAGCCAGGCCTCTCACTCTTACAGGAATGGTGCCACCATGTTATCTTTGTGTGTTCAGCTTGTTAATAAAGGTAATGTTTTGTTTTTTTTCTGGTTGCATAATATGTTTTATAATTTGGAAAACAGAGAAGTATAAAGAAGAAAAATAAGCCTGTAATTCTGCCCACTTAAAAAATAATGTGTGAATGTATATTTGTGTGAGTGTGTATGTATATTATATGTATTTATATATATTTGGGGTCACGTCGTAGATACTTTTTGGTCAGCTGCTCTTTTCATTTCATGTGTAGTGACCATTTTTTCCAGGTCAGTAAAATATTTTACCTCATGATTTTTTTTTTTTTTACGGTTAATATTGACTAAGGTATCTCATGATTTTTAATGGTGGGATATATACAGTATTCCATTGAACAGAAAGGCCGTATTTAATTTAGCCAGTGCCTTTATGCAGTAACCTTCTTCACAGATGAGACTTTGAGCCTCTCTTTTCTAAAAGCTCCATACTAATGCTGTCAGTCCAGTGCAGAAGTATCAGGGAGCCATACCAGGTCCTTCTTGTTGGAGATACTCAGGATCTTGATGTCTGTTGAGATCAGGCATCAATCCAGTCACTTGTTAAAAAGTAAATTGAAATCACCTAAATAGAACTGATCTGTTGAAGGTGAAAAATCGAGCTCTTCACATTACTTGAGAAGGCCTGAGGAAAGCGTTACAGGTTTTGTAGCTGCACTCTCACAGCTTAGTGCAATGGTGTAGGAAATATTTTCATAGAAATGTTTCTCCTTTAGAGATTTTTTTTCCAGGTAAAGAATGCTTGTTTAATTCAGGAAGAGTTATTTCATAGAAAGTTAAATTTTTGTAAATCCTCTATCACATTTCTACACTTGCCAGTTCTCTGGCAAATGATGGCTTTTGAATGGTTCAGGAGGGTTTTTTTTAAAAGCAAACAATTCTATATTTTATGCATATTCATCTTTTTATTTTTGAATTGGATAGGTAAGAAACAGTGTTTTCCCTTTGTATTAGTGTATGGGTGATATTGCTGGTTCTCAAACTCAGAGTGGTAATTACATATAGTGATTTAAAAAAAAAAATTCACTTGGTGAGAATGTTTTCTTGGGTGTAGAATGACTCCAAAGAACTTTAAAAACAGGCAGCGATGTTGGCCAGGCCAGGCTAGAGAGTTGCTGCTGCTTAGAGGTTAGTAATTGTTACATTTTGGTTTGGTATGCTTGGTGGTGTCTAATCATGTCGTGTGCTTGGGAATCATGAAAGCATTTTCTTTTCAAGTCTTAGTGCATCATTTTTTCCGACATTGATCAAAGGTTGGAAAACTAGTATTATATACGTAGCCAGGGTATTCATAACTGTCTTACATTCTTAATCTTTTGGCTATTTGGTTGAAATATATCTATGCCTCTTAAATATTGAAAGCATAATATCCTTTAACCTACAACTGCAGAGTTAAAATGAATTTTATGTGAAATATTTAGTTGTGGACCACATCTTCAGCTTTTTATATGCCACAGTGGTCTTATTTTTTTCCCCTTCCATTGTCTGATAGTGAGGTCATTTTCAGTCCTCTGAGAAATTCTATTCCCAGCCAGATGCGGCTCATATATTAAAAGTAGCACCTGTGGCTAATATCACAGCAGCTTACCATAAATTTACATGGTAACTAGGATTATATCTGTCAAGACTGTTAAAAAACATCTAGATTTAATTTGATTTCCAGTATTGTAGAAGCTATCCAACGTTTTGCTTCATAACTATATTTTAAAAGTTAAAAATCACTCCATTGTTAAGTTTTATGGCACTCCTAGTGCCCATTAAGTTGATTTGTTCAATGGAGGTCAGAGTAAAGCAACTTGGCTACATTAAGATCGGAAACCAACCCATTTGTGACAAATTTAGTCCTTTCGTGTGAATCTTCTCAACGTCTCTGCACTGATTGGATTCAGGTGTAGCTTATGTCAGTAGCATTTAACCTCAAAAGAATGAGCAATGTGATTGGGTTGTTGTAAATTATGTAGCATTTTGCCTTTGCTTGTTTAAGTGTAACTGTTGACTCTGCTGCCCATGCCTGACTGCTCCTCTGCATCTGCCTATACACAAGTAGTTTGGTTTTAAAAAGACATCTCAGAAAATTGGGGTACAAGCCCTTTTCCCTTTCCCTCTTTTATGTGACCCTTCCTAAACTGCTTTATTCCCCATTATCCTTTGAGTCATCCCCACATGTTATGATTTGCACCTGCAGTTATAAAATTATTTTGGAGTGTCATTATATCATGTTGTTCACCAACTTTCCAGCTTTATGAACACAATAATGATGCACCGTAAATCAAAATAACTTACACGTTACAGAGAATCTGCTCCTACAAATAAGAATTGAATGATGAATTTCTTTGGTGTTCTCCCATTTGACATGGGTCCTTAAAAAGAAACTGGTAACATATTTCTTTGTATTTGCAAAAATTAATTCACAGTCCAGAACTGAATTAATGTATAAGTTCAACCTTCTGGACATTTTGTATTTTAAAACATGTAAACAAACATAAACCAATTAAGAAATAAGCAAACCCTATTTCTTAATTAGCCGTTGTAATTGCCTTGGAAATAATCTTGCTCCTGAATGAGATGGTGGTAACCTTAAGTGTTGGCACTGAGGTTAGGGCAGTGCTCACCTCCTCAGCAGAGTCTATAACCCTGTGTGCGCATGCCTGCTTTAAGTTGGAGCTCAGTATGGAAGTACTTTCCGCTCTATTGATCATCTTTCTGGAGGTAAGATTGTAAACTGCTTTGAGCCTGAGTTCCAAGGGAGTGGAAAGGCAGCCAAGAATTATTATGCTGAAAAGGGTGTGGTGATGGAAAAAAAATGATTGGGAGTGAGGCTAAAATTATAGTGTGTTACCAGCTGTAGCTAATCATTTAAGACTATAAGAAAAATACCATTAATAACCAATTTGGAACCTTGTAAAAAATTTTTTTGGTGGGTTATGATGTCTCTTCTTTGTGTGCAGGATAAATTGAGCTTCTTGGGTAACTTAGGTGCCCTATTGGTGAATCTGGATCACTGTTGTAGTTACTACTTGGACATTCGTGGAGAGGAGGGGTGAAAATTTAAGATGATGTGCCCAAGCATCAGTCTCTCACACACCCTTTCCTGATTGCTTTCTCCTCTGCCTCCTTTACTACTTAGAAGCTCTTCATGGTTGACCTTTCTGCCCTCCCCTGCCACACTGTAAGCTCCTTGAAAGGCAGGGACTGTGACCTAGGGCCTAGAGCACAGGAAGGTGCTTGGTACAGAGCTGCAGGTTGGTAACTGTGTATATCACGTACTTTCGAGAGCAGACTGTTGGGAATATTTGGAATTTCCAAATGTGTTAAAGGTTTCAGATCCTGTAGAGAAAGCAGAAACATGAGAAATAGATATTTTGTTTTGCTGACCGTAATTCTTTTTCAACTTAGTTGTCCATTGCAGTTGGAAGCAAAGGTGTTATTTTGTTTCTAAAAGGTATCAGTTGATGTTCTGTAGGGGACAGGAATCATGAAATTGCTGGGGATGAGGCTTCCTCAGCAATTACCTTCAAGATCCCCAGATTTAGCCTACTAAGGGCCCAGAACCTATGGCTGTACAACAAAGACATAACCTTAGAGGGCTGATTTTGAGAAGAGAAAAAACTTATTTTAGAAGACCTACTTATTTTTAGAGAGAAGCATTATTTCCCCTCAACTCAGAAATGAGTTGTCCTAAAATAATTATTGAAGTATGCAGTGCCCGCTTTTATCACTCATTAATGCCATATTACCTTAAGTGGTTTAGATATAGGAGAGGTGGCTATAATTTAAAACCGAATGGACCAATTTTATAGCACTAAACAGGTATAAAGTACTTTTGCAAGCATTGACTTATAAGGCAATATTTAGCTTGGTTCTTTCATAAGTAACATTCCATGTTGAAAAATGAAAACTGTGGTATTAACTGCATTTTTATTTAGAATTTTGTTTTAAGCCATGTAAAATAGTATTGTATAATTGGTTTTGCAGATTATAGGATATGAATAAAGTATATATTTCTTCCAATGAAATCCTTATTTGGTAAATTTTGGTTGCTATTCAGTGAACAAATATATTTATTTTACATGAAGATTTTTTATCATTCTATCCATGAACATTTATTTCCTTCACTAAATTATTAAAAGTGGGTTTTATTTGAGAATTGCGACTTTGTTATACTGAGGTCATGTTATGAATCTAATATTGCAGTGTTCTAGGGTTCTAATTAAGAATGGGTTCTGCTGGGAAATGGTGGGAAGAGGCAAAGAAGAAAGCTTCAGTACATTGCCTATTTACCAATTAACCATTCCCTGCCAAAAGCACATCAGACCCACACAGCGGACATCCGCTAATCCAGTGGTCAGCCATTCCGGGCTCTAATGCACACTGTTTTACACGTTAACGGTTTTGAAGTTCCAGGCCAAAGCTGACCTTTCACATGTGCTTCGTTCACAGTAGGAATCTCCACTCACTGCTTCCTGTCAGAGAGGATTATGGTGACATAGCCCAGGGCTCACTTTGGCTGCAATTAAGTTTTTGATCAGAATTATTTCGTTCACAAACAATCACATTTGTTAAAACGTTACATCTGCCCTGAGAACCACTGGCAGCCTCTCAGTTTATCAGTGTGATGTGAGTGTAAATTCTTCATTTGTTTTTCATAAAATGGCAAACCATCTTATATATGTAATTTATTTATTTTTTTCTTTTGCTCGTTTCTGCATTTCATTTCATTGGTTTGGAAGGAAACTATGTCTTGAAATTAGCATGAAGCTGCTTGAAGACTTTGGGAATTTGAATGGAATTGTTTTTGGTGCAGAGCAAAATTATTCAGTTGGAAGCCGAGACTCAAATATTATTTCCAAAAATTGTTAGTGGTGGTTCTGTTTCTCACATGAGGAAACGTTTTGGCTTTGTGAGTGTGGGTGTTCAAGGGTTTGATTGCTCGTCTGCAGTTCCTGTAGTCTTCATGCCTATGATGTTCCTGCCTTTCTGTATTTATCATAATGCATATCTCCAGATCCATCTCTGTTGCCATCAGCTTTGGTGCCAGAAGTGAAACCAGCATTGACTTCATTAGGCTCTCTTCACATAGTTCTTTGCCTTAGTTTTAGAAGTATTTTTCTCACTAAGAAATGGCAGCGAAGATGTACTGAAGGAGCTTTTATGCTGGCTGAACATTATGTTGATAGAACGATGTGGCTGTCACTGGAACTTTTGAGTTTCATAGCTGATCTTCACTATTTGACAACGGTGTCCTCTTACCCTTCTGTGACCCCTCACATTTTGAGAAGAGTCTGTTTGCATGGTAGTTTTGTGTGTTGGGTGGGATACTTTGGGAGCAGAGGATTAGAATCTGGATTAAGAGTATGACTTAGAATGGAAATTAACCTTTGACTTAATTTTGTGTGACAGTAGAGGCTGGGAAGCTGGCCCCGAGGTAGTGGCAGGGATGAGGGAAGGAAGGGAGTTAGGAGGCTGTGAAGTTAGGAATGCTTGAAAGCTGTCAGAGAGGTTTAGAAATTTTAATTACTTTAAAATATGTATATATTTAGAATGTAATTAAAAGAATTTATTTTGAGGTTTTAAAATATTGCATTAAAACTCAAATCACTTCCCATTTGTTCTGATGTAACCAAACTCATTTATTACTAACTTATAAAATACAAGTGGCAAAAGAAAGACATTGCACAAAAAGAACCCCTCTTTAGTACAGTTTTTTAAGCTTTCTTTTTTTTGTCTTTTTTCGTGTCCGGCAATGGATCACAACCCTCAGTGTCGCGCCCGTACCGGACCATGACCGGCAACGGGATCGCAACCCTCGGTGTTGCTCCCACACCTCGCTCAGCCAGTGAGCGGGAACTGGTCTGTATGTGGGATCCGAACCCTCGGCGGGGGCGCCCCCGC
>NW_007727140.1:406934-423684 GCF_000696425.1 Galeopterus variegatus | reverse complement strand
GAGCGCCACCGCGCTCCCAAGCGGCGCACTGTAGCAGTGCGCCACCAGGCCGGCCCGTAAGCTTTCTAATAAAGTAGGGCCTACCTGCACATCTAAAATCCAAAGGCTTTACTTAAATGGAATAATGTAAATACTGGCTATGTTAATATAACCTTCATTTTTCCTGTTGTCAGATTTGTGAGCAGATTTTTCTTAAATTAAATCCATTATTATAATTGTTTTTACTCTTTTAAAAAATATCATATTTGGAATATATCTGACCATATTTACTGTTTAAAGGAAATATATTTAAAGAAAATAACAGAATAGTATTTTAGTAACTTCAACCTGCAACCTTCCAAAAATAGAAATACCTAAGTTTCTTTTACCTGTCATCATTCAGTACTGCCCTGTCTTCTTAGAAAGTGGAACACAAACAGGAGTTGGCCAGGCAGAATTTGTAGTTTATTACAAGCTTATGGTAATGTAGTAATTTTCTTATTTTTGGGTTTTGTTGATTTTTTTTTTTTTTTTTGAGATTCTGAAATTTTTAGAAGTTTGTGTTCATGACATATTAAGCCCATATAATGTGTATGGGGCATCTTCTGGGTCAGAGGAGAAACCTTCATCATCTTTGGAGAGTGTTTTTGGGGAAATCTGAGGCAGTCAGGAGAAAGAATGGTGCAGATTGCCCCAGTCTGTACAGAAAAACAGAGATTGCTAAAATCCTGTGCAGTAACCACCGTGTGTAGACACAGTCTCCGGGTATAAAACCTTAAACGCATCTAAGGAAGGCACCACCTTCTGCCTGCGATGAGCAGCAGCTTCACGTGAAGCATACAAGAAGGTTAAAAAAATGCTCATTCTGGGGAAACTGAGACAGACATCTGTAACTTGGGGTCTGTCTTACAGTATATGAAACTGAAAGATAAATTGGGCACTTAACTACCTTAAAGTTTTACTGGAGCTTGTAAAACACTTCCTTTATGCTAGACATAGAACTCTAAGATTCTCTCCCAACTACCAATCCCCTCTTCATAAACAATATGATTGCTGGCTTAGGGAGACCCCGCTCTGTGCTTTGAGAAGATTTTTTTTTTTTTTTAATCACCAGGGAACACTGCATTTTTCTCCGTAGGTTGGTAAAGTCACACAGAGGTAGGAACCCCATCTGTCATTCATCCAACCCTTTCTTCCCATACTGGAGAATCCAGGGCTGAAGGAGAAGTAATTAACTAAGGTGAGAGAGCTAGGTCTGCACCCCAAGCACACGTTTCCTTCTTGGTCTGTGGACTTCCTGTGTCACAGGACTATTCGGGTTCTTTTCCATTACATTCTGCATGGGCTCAGAGAGATTTAAGTTAAAGCAGAACACCACTTTTATAAATAAAATGAATTTAAACTCTAAAAATTGTAAGGCATGCTTTTCTGAGCCTCAGGGATTTAGGGCAGGTAACTGCTGCAGTCCCTGCCAGCTCCAACTCTGTTGGTCTCATGAGGCATGGCTCTCCAGATTGTGCTTGCTTTTCGGAACCACCCCAACTTATTCCTGACCTCATGCCCAATCCTCATAGTCTTAGCAAAGCATATTTTTTGTTTTATTATAATGCTGGATTTGCAACTGGTTATAATTCCCAAGGTTTCAATGAAGAATATATCTCAGAACAACAAGGTAGGAATGGCCCCCATGTTTGCATCAGGTGCTTAAGGTAAGATTAGGCAGAGCAAGAGGGAATGGAGACTTTGACCTCATTATGAAACTCTTCAAATATAATTTAGAGAACTTAAGATTTGGGTCGTTGCAGAGCAGTACTCGGTGTTCTCTAAGCACTGAAGACAAAAATACTTAAAGCTCTTTTGCATCCTGACTCTTCAGCCTTCTCACAGCCCTCGCTGAGTGGCCCTCTTCTGGACAAAGGCGGGAGCTGAGTGTTTAGGTTGGGTGACTGAAAGAAGTATTTTGAGCAAGAGAACTCAATTCCCTGAGAAGTCTACTCCAGGGATCTTTCCACAGCATGCACTGCCTGCTCCTTGGAGGATTTCATGATGGTGTCTGTGCCATTTCAAGTTTGGTGGGTAGATTATTTTTTCTAACAGTTTTAATTGTCATTGTTTTATCCCAGCAGACTGTTAGTACCTAAAATAATTGGTTGCTTTAATAGGTGCTCAGCTAAAAAGAACTTTATTCTATTATCTAATGTTTTCACTGGGCATTGAAAAAAAGGATCTTAAAAAAAGTTTTCTCATTTATTCTACAACCTCTTGATTGTAGAATAGAAGTTGTTCTTCTAATTTTTTCCCTGAAACTCTGCAATGTACATTAGTAGAGAGTTCAAGGAATCTTCTTCTTCAGAAGGCCAAGCTTTAAAAGATATATTTGGTATACATGTCTCTCTTCTATGTGACTGAAACATTTATATGAATTAGTTTCTAAAAGAGACGGTTACCCATTTTATGTGAGATTGTGCAGTTTCTAAAAGTAGGTAAAGAAAACCATGGTGCCACCTCTCTTCTATGTGACTGAAACATTTATATGAATTAGTTTCTAAAAGAGACGGTTACCCATTGTATGTGAGATTGTGCAGTTTCTAAAAGTAGGTAAAGAAAACCATGGTGCCACATAGAAAATGAGTAGAATCTTTTAATGTTATAAAGAGGTTCAGGATACACAATTAGATGAATATTATGACAATTGTGGGGAAAAGGGCACAGGGAAAATATAAAAACAAAATACATTTGTTTTTTTTCTAAACCTCGTAGTTTTTTCTAAACCTCTTGTAATTAAACTTTTAAAATAAGAATTACAGGAAACTTATTTTTGCTATAATTCATTTTTAGGTAAAAGAAAAAAAAGGAAATAGTATAATCTGACCTGTAGGGATTTGTGCCTAAACACTCACATGTGGAGGCTTTGGAGTTGGGCACACTTGAATTTAAATCCTAGCCTCACTTTTTATGAGGGGTATGACTCTGGACAAGTGATTTTTACCTCTTGGAGCCTCAGTTCTCTCTTCCATAAAATAGGAATGATAAACCTATTCACAGGGTTGCAGTGAATGCCAGGTCCAGAGTAGTTATTTTATAAATGCTCGTTGTATTTTCTCCTTTCTTCTTTGTTCCCTGAACTGAGCAATAAGAGTTGTTTTTCAGAGTAATAGCCCTGAGATACACTAAGATCCATAGTCAGCAAGAATCGGTTATGTTCAGAAGGTGCTACTTGATCAGAAAAGAGTCTACTCAGGTGCTTTGAAAATTCTCAGTAACAGCAGAAAGCAATATTGGAAACCACCCTTAAACAATTGTTTGTTTTCCTCTTCCCCAACCAAGTTTATAAAAATTTGGTCAGACAGGCGTTTTGTTTTGATTTAAAATATTTTCAGTGAATTGTTATCTGCTGAGTGCACATGTGTTCCTGCACTTTTTCTTTCACGATTGAAACTTTAAACCCTTCTCTTAAGTTCCCCTAAAAACCTCCCTGTGCCTAGTAAGGCTTTGCATATGTGAAGAGGGTGAGGGGATTTGGACCTTGGAGAAATCTCGCAATTTGAAATCTGCCTGTGCAGTCGTATACCAGAAATGAAAATGGTCAGTGCCATATCTGCTCTGTCTTTTCTTCTACTGAGGTTCCTCATCCCCAAAAGCCATTGGTTAATTAGAGTGTTTCTCTTTGGTTAATCAGATCATGAGTGCCTGTGAGTGTAAGAGGCATGATTGAAGCATTTATTAAAATTTGGCTCACAATAAGCCCCATAATTAATTTTAAAGAATTACCTCTCCAGTAACATTTTTTAAAAGAACAACTATACAAAAAATAACAACCAAAAGACTGTGGTTTTTAGCACCACACCTGGTCCAGATTGTACTGGATGAATCCATATTTGCTTCGCTGTAAATGATTTTGAGGGTGGAATTCTCGGATTGTTTTCTGTCTTGTAAACCCTTGACATTGTACTGGTACTTGTGTGCTCACAAAACTCCTGACATGGGAAAGGTCGTCTCAGCCTCCCACTGAAATTCAGGTTGGCTGCATTCATTCTGTATGTTCCTAGAATGAGGAAATGATATGACAATAAACAGAAATGCCCTTGCTGAAGAGAGAAGGGAAGCTGGTGTTTATCTGGTCAGGTGGTTTAGATTAGCTGTGATGCAGCTCTGTATTATGTTACTTTAAATCATTGTGTCCCAACAGGACATAAATTATGAAGATTGTTACAGTATGTTTCATCCTATGTAAGATCAACAAATTGGAATAATTTTTTTATAGGAAAATCACAGTGCTTTTGGCAAGGCTATTGAAGCCTTTAATTTGACTTGAGTATTTCTTAAATATTATTGCCTAATATATAAAGTATGATTTACATAAGGTATGAAATAAACTTTTAAAAACAAAAGGGAAGAGTTTCTCTGTAGCACTTGCATCGAATGGCAGAGCACTCCCACTGCATCGGTGTGCTTTTTTTGCCCCAATGTTTTAGAGGCAGTTGCATTGCTTTCCTCTGGTGGGATTGTAAACAAGCTATGCAGACTTGGTGCAGAGATGGAGCTTTGCTGTGTGCTGCCTGCCCGCCAGCCTCACCTGTACTCAGAAGGTGACTGCTCTGTGGTGGAACTGAATGGGAGTCTGCTCTGAGGGGAGAAAACAAGCATTCTCATTTATACACGTTCAGGAAAGCAAACCCTTTTTTTTTCTTTCTTTCAGGATATTGTGAATTATAAAAGAAAACCCCCAAAACTAAAAAAAAAACTTACTAGATCAACAGCTGAAGTTAAGGCAATTTATATAGGAATACTGGGAAAAAAATTGACTTAAGTATTTATTCTTTTAAATGTCTCCTCCATTCATTGCTGTTTTATGAGTTATTTGCATTATTTGTGAATTTTTGGCACAGAGACATAATTTTTCATTTGTATTCAAGATGTAGGTAATTTTATTTGTCCACACAAAACAAATTTTCTAGATTACGAAAAATGGCACAAAATTGCTTTGTGTATGATTCAAGCAAATTGGAGCCTTTTCGGAATCTGATGGTAGCATGTTTTCTGTGCACAGAACTCAGCATTTTTATAAGACCTCACACCCACAGTGACATTGAGAAGCAGTAGAGCCTCAAATTTACACAGACTGGTAGAGGGGAGAGAGGTTTGGGATTCGCTCAAGGCCATGGAACGAGACGTAGCTGGGATTAGAATTTTTCAGGATATGATGACAGCACTCACCAGACCTTGAGTCTTCGATACCAGAAATAGGGTAAGTGCTAAGTTTACTTTACTCTCCATGTGGCCTTAAGACCTGAGATTTTTCTTTAATTATTTAGTATTATTGTTTAAAACACAAAAACAAAAACGTCCCTATTTTCAATGTGTAAGTGTAGGAATTTATCTCTTCTTAGGCCTCATCATAACAGGTTGAGGATAAATTCTGAATATATTTGTGGTTTGCTTTAGCTCAATGTCTGAAAACTCTGGCAGGTTCAGGGACCTTTCCAAGTTCACAACCCCTGTGTGCACTTTGAAACAAATAAATACAACTTATGAGATGGTCTATTTCCTGGGCTGCTTCTTGCTTGGCATAGTTTCTGGAACATAGATCTGGTGAGCTTTTTTCTTCCAGTGACACATTGCCACTGTCTGTCACTGGAGGTCCTTTGTGCAGTTATTGGGATGTCCAAACAGGCTCCAATATTTGGGTGATGTATTTTTCTTATAGAAAATATTGGGAAATGTTGCATAAACTTTGCTTTAAAACTCTTAAAAGGATTGATTCCCAGTTTACAAATAAGTAAAAGAAAGGATAATAGGGATTTGTTGATGCTGTGCAGACCTCTTTATACCATCTGATATTTTACTATATGAAATGAGGTGATGTTCCATTTTACAAAATGTGTACTGCTTGTGAAAAATGTATTTACTGTACCATTAAGTCAAATTAGTTGTTGCTTTGTTTCTTTAAAATATTTTTTGAGTTCCCCGTTGCCCCCACCGCCCCACAGATGGTGGTAGTGGGTGTTCTTTCTGCCCTGAGACTTTGTTCTCTTCCTTCACCCTTTTGGTTATTGTTACAGGATCTTGACTTTGTTTAATTTAACATGTCCCAATTTGAGCAGAAGCCTTTTTGCCTTTTCTTTCTCTCTTTAAAAGTAGATGCATAAAGATTTTTTTTAGTGTGATAACAGGGGAGGATGGTTTCATGTCAGATATAAACGGGAATTAAACAATGTTAGTAGTTGTGTCTCTTGAAAGGAGCTAGTTGATTATAAAGAAGAAAAGTTAGAGAGTAGACTTTGCCATTTTGCATATTATTCAATTTTTTAAAATGTATTTGGCCACATACTGCATGTATCTTAGTGATTTGAATGCATGAAGTTGAAGCCTAGGAATATTTTTTCTATATAAATTTAAATTTTTATAAATGTTATAATGATGGCAATACCAAGGAGCTTAATTAAATTCTAAGTTCTGAAAGGATAGCTAAAATAAAACAAAAGTCTTTGGTAGTCTTTGTAATACCTCTTCTCACCTCATAAGACCCTGAAAGTTAACAAATATGGGTTATAAGCAATTCAGGGAACTGAGAACTTTTCTGAGGCAGCTGACTGGCAATAATGAGCAGCCCAATGAACAGTGAGGCATAAGTGGCTTTTCTGGTAGATTCCTCTTGGAGTGGTTTTGAAACCAGTGTTTCAGTCTGCTTTAGGGGGAGAGAATAGAAAACTGGTATAATGTGCCGATTTTAAGAGGGCAAAATTGAAGGATTGTGAGAAACTCAAGAAGGAACTAATCAGACAGTAGTAGCTGATGAAGATGTGGGGAAAGGTAATTTCAAATTATGTGTAGAGGAATTCAGAAATGAGTAGTGTCCTTTCAAGAAAAAGATACTCTCAGCTTGTGATCATCTCGGCCAGAATGTCTTTTTTGCACACATCAGCTGTGCAAAATTTATCTAGTTAGAGAACTTTCACTAAAAATGGAACAGAAATTAAGGAACCTTAGGTCAAATTGTGTTTAGTGGTATTTATGTTGGTTAAACTCTGCTACATGGAGAGGAGTGGATTTATATTAGTAGACCCCTATCAAAGAGGAATTTTCCTAGCCTGTGAATTCAGGAAGAATTTACTAATGTAGTGATAGGTCCTAATTCTGAAAGGAAAACTGTTTTGCATCTTGCTTTTTCATTTAACAATATATATTGAAGATGGTACCATGTCATTAGCTAGAGAGCTGCCTTATTTTTCCAGCTGGCTGTTTAGGATATAATGGTAATTGCCAAAAATGATAACTTAAGAACTTTCTTTTAAAAAGGTTCTAAAATGTTATGGTCTGTGAACACAGCTTTTGAAGGCAATGTTTAGAAGTGAGTGTGCTATCTCATAGATGGTGTACTTATTACCACTAGATAAGAGGGGACTAATTCAGCCTGGGCCGTGGTAGAGCAGGCTGCTCTTTCAGTAGCTTGTGGATATTGTCATTAGTGCCTGGGGAAGCCAGTTTTAATTTTAGAGTTGGATATTCTTGGCCTGAGTTATTGGAAATGTTGAGATCTGTAGTGGATCAAGTAGAGGGCAGATGGGCTAGAGGCCCGGGATTGGTGGGGGTTGTGTCTGCCTCCAGACACACACACTGAACTTGCCCAGGGAGTGGTCCTCAGGCAAGGCCTTTAGTCCCACTTCCTCAGGGGTGACATGAGTCACCTGCTTGACTAAAATGCTCACCGACAGATTGCCAGTTCCACAAGAAAATCTTCCTATGCCTACACTAACTTAGACAGTTCTAAAGATGTTTCTGGTTTTCTCAGCCTTGCAAAGGTGAATTTTTTTGTCTTTCAAATTGGTCTTCTGCTACGTTTGGAAAGGAATTCTTCCTTTCCAGGCAACAGACCCTATAATGTTATAGGGTTGTTGATGATGATAGTAATCACTAGCATTCACTGAGTGCTTAATAGAGTACCAGGCATACCATAAAGTATGTTACATGAGTTATCCCCCTTTCACATATGAGGAAACTGAAGTTCATTTCAAAGGTTAGGTAATTTTTATAAGGTCACATAGCTAGTGAATAGCACAGCTAGGAACTGAACCTCACTCTCTGACCCTAAAGTCACTGCAGTTGACCACCATGCTCAAAATACGACCGACAGTCCAGAAAAAAAAAGCATGGATCAAATACATCTTTGGTTGGGTCTGTTCCTTACAATTCTAGTTGAGAATATTCTTGTGTTGCCTGCAAATTAAGATTTGATGTTTCCTTTGCAGTGGTAAGAATAGTTAACAGTATTTTCCATGTGAAAGTCATGGTAAGACATATAATCATATTCTGGGGCAAAGAAAGCCTTTCGTTGGTGTGCCAAGCAACATTTATGTGATTGATAAGTCACCAACACCAAGGGAAGGTCCTGTCCTGTGACATGTGCGTGCTTGGCAATGATCTTGCTGTGCATTTTGCTTAATAATTTTCATTATTTTTAATTAAAGTTGAAGAAGTGCAGACTCTAGCTGAAATTAAGGTAGGTTGTGTTGCCGGAATCTGGTAATTACTTTAATTGATCACAAGATAGTTTCCTTGATCACCAATTAGAGTAAATTGCCGATCATGTTTCAAGACGTGAAGAAATGCCCAAACTGATTTATGTAATAGTGTTTTCATTTCTAATCAGACATAAATATCATTTCCTTCCATAGCAATCGTGTTTTATAAAAGAAGGGTTATAGGCCTACAAACATAAAGGTGATTCATAAACAATAGAGTTCTAATTCATTGAATTAGTAAAGGAAGTATTTAGAGGCTTAATGGAGATTGTACTGGGGAAATTACTTTGGAGTAGCTGGTGCTCATTTTCTTAGTGGGAGATATGTTCTTTTTTAGTGCATAATTAAAATAGTCTATAATCAAAATATAAAAGGCAGCTGATTTAAAGAATGTATATCAAAGAGAATTGCTCTGAGTAATGAAAGATTCGTATTGTAAATATGTGCTAGAAGTTAAGTCTTAGAACTTTAATAAATCATACATGTTATTTGGACTGAAGCTGCATTGTAAATTCAGGGTGCTGTTAAACATTTCACAGATAGATACAGGATTTTTGTTTTGGTTTTGTGTATCTGATAGTCTTTCATAGTTTCATGGAATAAAATGAAACAAAAGGAACTTGAAGAAAAGTTAAAGTTCCCAAAGAATACTTGATTTGGGGTTCACAGAAAAATCTTTAATTGCTGATGGTTTGGAGATTTCCAAATGACAAACTTCATTGGCCCAATTTGCTGTGATTGTAATGCTTACATTCCTTAAAATGGCAGAGTGACTTAAAAAGTCATACTTGATCATGCATTCATTGACTTGTTCATAAAATGTTTGTAATTTGCAATAGAGGAAAGACTGAAACTATTATCAGCCATTATATGTTATTTGTTGGCCATATGTTTGTTTGAAATGGCCGTGGCTCAACAGAACATGGCTCATAGACAAACTATGCTGTAAATTGGCACTAAAAACCCACCTAAACAGGTAGGCATATGTTAAGAAGTTAACATGAGCCAAAATATTTTAATATGAACCAGGTTCATACTCTGCAGAATCCCAGCTCCTTTTACAGTGGGAACTTCATTTGCATGGCTTGTTCATTTTTTCCCCACTAATTTTAAAAAAGAGATCAGGTATATACATGGTACAAATTCAGAAGGTACCAAAGAGTATAGTAAGTCTCTTCCTGTTCCTGATTCTCATCCACCTAGTTCCTACTCTCCATTCCACTCCCTCTTCTCCCCCAAATTCACCATTATCCCCATCATTCTGTTTTGTTTTTTCGGCGGCTGGCCAGTACAAGGATTGAACCCTAGACCTTGGTGTTATCAGCACTATACTGTACCTGATGGCTGGCCCCCACACACCCCGTCATTTTCTTATATATCATTCCAGAGATATTAATGCATATACATGCCTATAATTTTTTTCTTTCTTTTTTATATAATTCATATATTATTGTTATGCATCTTTTTCTTTTTCATTTAGTAATGTATCTTGGAGGTAGTTCCATGTCAGAGAATAAATAGTTTAGTCATTTGTCTTAATGGCTGAATAGTATTCCAGTGTATGAATGTACTGTAATCTATTTAATCAGTTTCCTGTTGATGGGCACTTGGCTGTTTCAAGTCTATAGCTATTATAAGCAGTGTTTCAGCGACTATTCATGTAATTTATGGGTGAGTGTGTCTGCAGGACAGATTCCTAGAAGTGGAATTGTTTGATCTCAAGGCAAGGACATTTTTTCTTAAGGGCATGGACGTTTGTTATTTTGATAGATATTGTCAAATTGCCTTCCGTGGTGATTATATCAGTTTATATTCACCAACAGTGTATGAGGGTGCCTTTTCTTCTCTATCTTCACCAACAGAATGTTACCACACATTGATCTTTGCCAAATGAATAGGCTTAACTTAGTTTTAATTTGTGCTTCTGTTATCATGAATGAGATTGAACAGTTTTTATGTTTCAGAACCATTTAAATTTCTTTTCTGCTGTTATGTCCTTTGACCATTTAAAAAAATGGGTAGTTGGTTCTTTCTTATTAATATATAGGAATGTTATGCTAAGGAAATACATATTGCAAATATAGTATGTTTGTCTTTTGATTTTGTTTGTTGTTTTTTATTGCCATACAGAAAAAAAAATTTAATGTAGTAAGATTTATCTGTGTTTTAGAAGTGATTAAAAGTTTTGTGCATATAGAATTTATACATTTCTTGTTAAGTTTACTCCTAGATTATTTTTGGTGCCATTTAAAATGGGATCTTCCAATGTATTTTCTAATTATTTTTTGTTTGTATGAGAAGGCTATTAACTTTTTCTTTGTCTTATTCTTGACTTAAATAGGAATTCTTCTGGTGTTTCCCTATTAAGAATGATTCTGCCTTTTGGATTGAGAATATATTCTATCATATTAAGGAAGTGTCCATCTATTCCTGTCTCATGAAGAGTTTTAATAAATAAAAGATACTGAATTTATCAGATGTCTTTTCTGAATTTATGGAAATTATATGATATTTCTCTCTTGATTTATTAATATGGTAAATTTTAAAATACCATATTAAATATAATATAAATTATAAAAAATGTATAAAAATTCAATGTATTCTCTAAAGTTGAGCCATCCTTGCATTCTCAGAATAAATCCTACTTGATCGTAGTATTTTGTTCTTTCAGTGTGTTGTTAGGTTTTGTTTGTTAAGATTTCAGCTAATAAAGTATTAATCTATAGTTTCATTATATGTGCTATCTTTGTGTGATCTTGTAGTCAATATTATGATGGATTATAAAAATAATATGGAAATGTTTCTTCCTTTTTTATGCTCTGGAACAGTTTAATCAGTGCTAAAGCTAACTATTCCTTAAGGGTTTGGTAGAATTCCTTTGGATTCACAGAATCAAGATCTATGAAATTATTTGGATGTCACTGTTAGACACATTTTTCTCTTTTATGGTTATTTAATCGTTTGGATTTTTTTCTCTTTTGGGGTCAGTTTTAATCATTTTTATTTTAATCATTTTTATTTGTCAGAAAACTATTTTACCTATATTTTAACATTTATTTGTATAAACTTTGTATTTGCTTAAAATTTATTTTTTATTTTTTGGATATTTTCTAATTTCCTTTGAATCTGTAGTTCCCCATTCTCATATCTTGTTTTATCTGTGCTTTCTCTCCTTATTTTGTTGTTTGCTTGTTTTTTGGTGAAGTAACCAATTTCGTATCATGTAATTTTTTTTCACATAACCAGCTTTTGCATTTGTGAGTTTTACCATTCTTTGCTTTTCTAATTCATTTACATCTGCTTTTCTCTTTCCTTATATTCATTCCCACTCTTTTCCCTAAGTTTATTTTGTTGTTATTTACCTTTCTGGGTTAAATGCTTTATTTATTTTTATTCTTGTAATTTTATTAATTTAGGTCATTTAAGTATTTAAAGATTATGCTTACTCTCATTATTGCTTTAGATGTATCCCAGGTACATTAATACATTAGTAGTAAAAGATACATTAATAAAGCTTGCATTGTTAATTTCTATCCAATTTCAGTTTTTGATTTCCTCTTTGATGCAAAAGTTTTAAGAGAAAGATGTAAAAATTTTTCCATGTAGTGCTCTTTGTTGCTTTTATGTACAAGTTTTCTTTTTAATTTTATCAGAGAATGTTGTCAGTACTATTTCTACTTTTTGGGATTGATTGAGATTTGCTTTTTTTTTAAACTGTTGCAAAATATATATAACAAGGATTGCCATCTTAAGCATTTTTAAACATACAGTTGCTGTGTAAGCACTACCTCTATCTATTTCCAAAATGTTTTCATTATCCTAAACGTAAACTCTGTACCCATTAAGCAATAACTTCTCATTATTCCTTCCCCGCAGTTTCTGGTAACCTCTAATCTACTTCTGTCTCTGAAAAACATTTTTTCTTTTTAATTTATTTTTTCTTAATTGACTCATGATAATTGTATATATTTATGGAGTACAATGTGATATTTGGGTACATTTATACAGTGTACAATGATCATAGGTATTTAGCATATCCATTGCCTCAAACATTTGTCACCTCTTTGTGTTGGGAACATTCAACATCCTTTCAACTAGATACTTGAAGTTATAGGGTAATTTGTTGTTGACTTCAAGTAGCTACTTGAAGTTATAGTCTCCCTATATTGCTATAGAGCACTTGATTTTATTTTTCCTCTCGCTCTACAATTTTGTATCAATCTCTCCCCTTACTAATCTCTAGTAACCACTATTCTACTCTCTACTTCTGTGAGATCAACTTTTTAAGCTCCCACATATGAGTGAGGACATGTGTTATTTCTCTTTCTGTGCCTGGCTTATTTTACTTAACATAATTTTCTTCAAGCTCATCCATGCTGCTGTGAATAGCAGAATTTCATTCTATTTTCTGGCTGAGTAGTATTCCTTTGTGTGTATTTACCACATCTTCTTTATCCAATCATCTGTTGGTGGACATTTAGGTTGGTTCCATATCTTGGATATTGTGAATAGAGCTGTGATAAACATGGGAATGTAGGTATCTCTTTGACATATTGATTTCCATTTCTCTGTAGTGGAATTGCTGGATCATATGGTAGTTCTATTTGTAGTTTTTTGAGAAACCTCTGTACTGTTTTCTGTAGTGGCCGTACTAATTTACATTTCCACCAGAAGTGTATAAGAGTTCCCCTTTCTCCACATTCTCACCAGTATTTGTTATTTTCCTTTTGATAATAGCTATTCTAACTGGAGTAAGATGATATCTCACTGTGGTTTTGATTTGCATTTCTCTGATGATTAATGATATTGAGCATTTTTTCATATACCTGTTGGCCATTTGTATGTCTGAGATTTTCTTTGTGGGCTAATATATGTTCAATTTCTGTAAATGTTTGATGGGAACTTTAAAAGCTATGTTCTCAGCTGGCCAGTTAGCTCATATGGTTAGAGCATTGTGTTTTAACACCAAGGGCAAGGGTTTGGATCCCTAAACCAGCCAGCCACCAGAAAAAAAGATAATAAAAGCTGTATTCTCAGTTTTTAGAGTTTTATCAATTAGATCTACCTTTCAAATTGTGTATTTAAGTAGTCTGTATCCTTCCTTTTGTTTTACTTAATCTGTCATAGGTTAAGAGATGTGAATTAAAGTCTACAACTATAAACGTTTCTTTCTTTTTGTCCAGTATTTTCTATAATTTCTACCTCATTAACTTTGATGCCATGTTATTTGTAGTATAGATATTTATAAGTACTCAATCTTTATTGTGGATGTACTTTATAAATATAAATTACCCTTCTTCATGAATTTTAATGTTTTGCACTAAATGAGCCTGTCCAAAATCATGATTTCTTTTAAAATGTTTTTTTGCATTTGCCTATGTGCTTTTATTTTTAATGATTGAGTTTTGCTTTGATCTGATGTGTAAGTTTTCTCTTTTATTGCTTGGATTTAGGCTCTTTACATTTATCGATTGGACATATATGTTTGGTCTTATAAAAAACATGACAGAACTTTTCTCTTTATTTTAAATCATGATATGGATTGTGTTTTCTTTGCATCATTTTAATTGTGTTTTTTATTTAATTGGGAATGTTTATATTTTTATTTTGGTTTTGTGGATATTCTTATACCTATGATTTTACATGGCAAATTTAGTCCTCTATTTCTTTTTTTTTTTTCCTTTTTGTCTTTTTTCGTGTCCGGCAACGGACCGCAACCTTGTGTCGCACCCGTACCGGACCGGGACCAGCAACGGGATCGCAACCCTCCGTGCTGCGCCCGCCCCTCGCCCAGCCAGTGAGCGGGAACCGGTCTGTATGTGGGTTCCGAACCCTTGGCGGGAGCACCGCTGCGCTCCCAAGCGGCGCACTGTAGCAGTGCGCCACCGGGCCGGCCTATAGTCCTCTATTTCTTTGGGTAGCATTTGTGATCCTCCCTATTAAACATTATCAAAATTATACTTCTACTTTCTACTACTTTTTTTTTTCACTATTCAATTTAATTTTAGATTATTTTATCTTTTAGTTCTAGTGCTTATGTGTTATACCTTTAAATGTACTTATATCTCTAACACTTGATCTTTCAGCTTTCAAAAATTTTGTTCTTTCATCCACCTTCCCTATTTCTTTCCCTTTCTCTTTCGACCCTTTTAATAGTTTATAACATTATTATTCCGTTTTGTAACTTAACCCCCACAATTGTTTTAAATGTATTTCTAGAGCTAAATGGATTTATTGCTCACTGCCAGTACTGTTTATATAGTTTCTCCATTCATCTCTTAGTTACTCATAGTTCATTCTTTAATAGTTTCCTCAAGAAGGGTGAGTGGAAATTATTCTCTGAGTTATTGCATTTTTAAAATTTCTATCTGTTACATTTATTTTGAGCAGTTTAGCTGGGTATAAAATTCTTTGTTTTATTTCCTGTAGTCTTCTATAGGCATTGCTCCTCTGACTTCTGATGTTAAGTGTTGGTATGTGGAAGTTTGAAGTCAGCAGAATCTTTTATCCTTATAGGAGAATTGATCTTTTTGACTAGATAATAAAAGGATTTTATCTCCCATGTTCACTAACTTTACTAGGTTATGTAGACATGGTTGAATTCTCATGATTCATAGATCTATTTCTTATTTCTGGCCATTTTTCTTGAATTATATCTCCAATTTTTTTTATTTTCCATTTTTTTGGTTCTGTTAAATGACAACAATTATCTTTATGTTAGATTTCCTTTGTTTGTCTTATATACTTATTATTTTCTAATTTTCCTAAACTTTTGTTGATTTCTACTTCATTTTGCCTATTTTCTCGGTCTGATCCTTTAAAAGTATTATTGGGTTGTTAATGGTGTCTCTTCTGCCTTGGGCTGTTTATAGCTTTCTTTGATGGAATGGTTTTGGAAAGCCTGTACTTTTAGCTTGCTCAACTGGAATCCTGGTAAGCAAGTAGCTAGAGTTGTAAGAAGAAATCTTTGAGAGAAGGGACAGATGCTTTTCACCATCTTCTAAGTTGGCCGTTTGGTCATATTCCTATTTCATATTGTATTCCAGGTAATCAAAATTCATATTGTATTCCAGATAATCAAGATTCATATTGTATTACAGATAATCAAAATTCCCTTTTGAAGTTTTGCTTTTTTTTCTTTCTTATCCATTCATCTAAATTCTATGCAATAGTTCTTTTATGTTAATTTGAATGTGTATTGTTATGATTTTTTTTTAATTTGTGGATTTAAAAATAAATATTTTAGGGATTATTTGGTTCTGATATATGAAAGAAGGATTATAAAATTGTCTCTTTGCTCCCAGAGCACATTGAGTGTTCTTTTCCCTAAGGAAGAATTAGGAATAAATCCCGTGTAAATGGTTTACAAGGCTTTGTGATATTTTATTAAGTGCAAATATTATGTGACAGTTGAAGGGAAATATGCAAAGCTGAGAAAAATATAAATTTGGACAGTCTTTGGATATGTCCTTTTAAAAAAATTATATGTAGATATGGTAGATGCTTTTTCTTTGATCAATATGCCTCTTAGGCCATGGGTGTTGTGTTCCCTCTTAATTCTTATATACATTATGGAATAGCTTTTGCTACTGTGCTGATTGCATGCTGGTGGTCAAAGGTTTGAGGAGCACTTCTAACCAAGTTCAGGTCACCCACTCAACCCATTTGGCTCTTGGGAAATCGCAAGGGATTCTAGTCATTGCTTTGGACCTTTGGGGGGTGGAGTTGGGGATTGGGGAGAGTTTCTAGTAAAGACCCAAAAATCTACTTGACAAATTCTAAAAGAGCTGTAGCACTCACTTTGGACCCTTTAGGATGACATGGTTCAAAGAAATTGTGGCCACAGGCCTTAAGAACTTGGGCAGTGACTGACTTTGCCCACATAATTTCTTGTCATTTAGCTGTTTTTCCCAGTGAGTGTTCATCAGGGTCTTACTCTATGATATATTTATTATCTGTTTGTTTGGTATATGTGTGTAAGTCTCTATTCATGAGAAATAAGAAAAGGAAAAGACCATTTTTCTGGGAGACAGCAACTGGAATCTTAAGATTCTTAAGCCTGTGGGAGAGCGTCTCTTCTCTTATTGTGTTTTGTAAGGTTCTTCTTGTGTAGTTAGGCCAGGAGCAGTAGTGGTAGCAGTATGTGCCATTATTGATCTCTTATACTGTACCATGTGCTGGGCTAAGTGTCTTTTTATACCTTATCTCTTTTTTTTTTTTTTTTTTTTTTTTTTTTTGTCTTTTTTGTC